>NW_021703768.1:99005959-99219983 GCF_005190385.1 Monodon monoceros | reverse complement strand
TATATATATATATATATATATATATATATATATATATATATATATATGTATATAATGGAATATTACTCAGCCATAGAAAAGATGAAATTTTGCCATTTGCAGCAACATGGATAAACTTGGAGAGCGATTGAATTTTGAATATTAACCCTGTATACTACAAATTTGCTATAATCACTTACCAGTTCCTGGAACGTCTTGGTTGATTCTTTCAAATTTTCTACATAGATAATCACGTCATAATTTTATTTCTTCCTTTCTAATCTGTATACCTTTTATTTCCTTTCATTGTCTTATCATATTAGAACTTCCAGTATGATGTTGAAAAGGAGTGGTGAAAGGGGATATCCTTGCCTCGTACTTGATCTTAGTGGGAAAGCTTCAAGTTACTTACCATTAAGCACGATTATTTTATGTTTTAACTTAAGATTTAATTTGTATATTCATTCTTTTCACTCAAGTTCTAATTCTGATTTTCAAACTAACGAAAAACTGGAGCACACCAAAAAATTTATTTCAGCCATAAATAATTCTTTATTATGTGATCAAAAGAAATTCCTTTAGAGAATGGAAACCAAAGAAAACACAACCCAGTTCAAAGCTTATGTTGCATTTATTATTTTTTAAATGTGGGTTGTAATACGGTAAAAATCCCATAGATAATAAAGATTTGGAAGCAAAATATCATAATGACCAATGGAAATAACTGTAGAAACAGATTTTATTCACCTGGACTGCTGGCATAATTATTAACACATAACAGCTTGATTATGTAATAACTACTCAGAAAGCTGTAAGTAAGGGGCTCAAAGCAAAGAATGGGGCCTTCTGTTTGCACAACAGAGATTATTTCCCAATAAGCAGAGATATATTTAAAACTCTCAGTGTTTTCATTTCACCTTTCAGTTAAATACATACACAATCAGTTGTAATAGCAAAAGGAAGATGAACTAGGCTCTGAGTTATGAGGGCTAAAACTGATTGCCTACTACAAACTTTTTAACTACATTGTTATTTTCACCCAAATTACTTATATTTAAGAAGCAAGAGTATCATGAATATGCAATCAAAGGAAAATGAACAAGAGATAGAATGTTTATAAGAACACTAGTAATATATATTTCCACTTATGACCATAGGGGGTATCTGGTGTTGAACATGTCTTCCTGCCATAAATAACTGTAAAACTAGACAAAAATATGTGTGATAACTTGCTTCAGAGGTTGTACAACAGGTAGCAAACACAGTACAAAGATTCTTTTTTTTTTTTTTTAAATGGGCAAAATTTTTTTAAAAATTTATTTATTTATTTATTTTTTTAAACATCTTTATTGGGGTATAATTGCTTTACAATGGTGTGTTAGTTTCTGCTTTATAACAAAGTGAATCAGTTATACATATACATATGTTCCCATATCTCTTCCCTCTTGCGTCTCCCTCCCTCCCACTCTCCCTATCCCACCCCTCCAGGCTGTCACAAAGCACCGAGCTAATATCCCTGTGCCTTGCGGCTGCTTCCCCCTAGCTATCTACCTTACTACGTTTGTTAGTGTGTATATGTCCATGACTCTCTCTCGCCCTGTCAAAGCTCACCCTTCCTCCTCCCCATATCCTCAAGTCCGTTCTCCAGTAGGTCTGCGTCTTTATTCCTGTCTTACCCCTAGGTTCTTCATGACATTTTTTTCCCCTTAAATTCCATATATATGTGTTAGCATACGGTACTTGTCTTTTTCTTTCTGACTTACTTCACTCTGTATGACAGACTCTAGGTCACTGACCTCCATGATTGCTTCGGTTTTTTGCTAGAGACACTTCCTGGATGTGGTACAGGAAGAGAGAGTCAAAGTAGAACACAGCAGTATCACTGTATTGAGGATATGAGATTGGAGTTCTAGGCTAGTGAGTTGGATGAAATGAGTGAGGAAGGTTAATGGAAAGAAGGGAAATGTGCAGTGTGAGACTTCCACAAATCTGCACAAAGAGCCTGCTTGAGATCTTGGCTTAATATCAAGAAGCACTTCTGGACTTCCCTGGTGGCGCAGTGGTTGAGAGTTCGCCTGTTGATGCAGGGGACATGGGTTTGTGCCCCGGTCCGGGAAGATCCTACATGCCACGGAGCGACTAGGCCCGTGAGCCATGGCCGCTGAGCCTGCGCGTCTGGAGCCTGTGCTCCACAACGGGAGAGGCCACAACGGTGAGAGGCCCACGTACCACAAAAAAAAAAGCACTTCTACAGGGAAAGAATCTAAGTGGCCAAGCAAAGAACGAACACTGGAGAAAGAATAACTACTAGAGCATGCAAAGGGCTCTGAATAACTACTAGAGCATGATTTCAAAGGACTAGCAAAGACCCTGCAGAATTCTTAAGACACTTAAGAGAGACCCTGTAAGAACCACATCTTATATGTAAATCTAATACAGCCCCAAATTAAAGGCGATTTTAGATCCTTTATATAGAAGCTTTAAAACAACCTCTAAAAGGAACAACTGATATGAAGTAAATTAACTGCTAACATAAATAACACCCAAAACTTCATTAATAAGAGAAAATAACAAAACCTAGCTGCTCAACACCATGAGATTGATAGTCTAGTATAAAATAAAAACTACTAGAACTACCAAGAAGAAAAATGATGTCTTTAGCCAGAAGAAAAATCCAATAATAGAAATAGACCTAGAAATCATACATATGAAATCTAGAGTTAACCCTTCTTTTGAGTTCTTTAATTGGGTTATAATCTATACTTTTAGTTATCATTTACATTTTAATTCTAATATTTTCATTACATCCTTTTTAGTTATCTGCCAAAGTTGTCCAACTTGTATTTAATTCCTTGTATATTTTAATTATAATTATTTTAACATTTCATTGGATGATTTGGTTATCTGGATCTCCTGTGGATTTGTTTCTATTGTCACTTTTTCCTCTTGGCTTTTGAACCTCTTAGTTTCTGAATACCTAATATATTCGATCAACTGCTGGATAGTACATATAAAGATTATACAGGTATTTTTGAGGCACTGGAAAATGTTTTTTCCTTCAGAGATTTACATTGTTTTCCACCATGCAAGCTAGAGACAGTTAACATTATCCCAATCAAGACTTATTATTTGCAGCAGGGCTTCAGTTTGGGGAACTACTTGTACAGTTCTGACTACACTTAATCCTAGGGTATAGCCTTATGGAATGTCCCTCAGAAAACTGGCATTTACCAAGACTACTTTTCCTTAGCTCTCTCTAAATTTGAATTTTTGTCTTCTGATCTCCTTGAAGCTGCTGAAAACTCTGCTCAACTTCTCAGCCTCTCATCTACTGATTATGGAACCAGCCATTTATTGCCTTAAAGCAGAAATCAGCAGACTGTCTATAAAAAGCTGGATAATAAACTTCTTAGACTTTGCAGACCAAGAAGCAAAATTGAGTATATTATATAGGTAATCATACAACAAGTGAGATATCTCCTATTCTGTCTTCATCCATTTGCATGGGAAGGGCCATCCTGACTGGTCAGCACACTTTGTGCCCAGTTGCCATATGGAAGAGACATTGTCCAGATGAAGAGGGACCAGCCCCAGCAGAGAGGTCTGGTGGACCAGGCAGGCAGGGAGAATAAGGCGAAGGGGCTCCACAGTCAGTTTTACTTTCTGCTTCACTGAAATTGAGATCTCTGTGTACCCTTCTCTTCCCTTCGGGAGGCCAGCCGTTTCCACTTGGGAAGCTTGTGGAGTGGAGCCAACTCACTGAGCTACCAATTCCCAGACTGACATTCTAGGTTGCTGGTAGTTACTAAAAGCAAAGTCCTTAACTTACAGGTAGAGACCAACATGGGCCATGAGCAGCAGCAATAGTAATGATTCTTAACTACCATTGTTGCCAAAAAGTATAATTTCCCAAACTGGAAAAGTAATAAAACATACAACAATATGCCTGTTATTAATTTAGTAGCATAACTTCCTAATGGGATTTAGGACATAAATATAATTTCTAGGTGAAAATTCACTATTTAAAGTTGTTGAAAACAGAGGAAAGATTACTAGATGATATAGAGAGGTACAAATAAAAGAGAAGAGCAGATATTTTTAAGTAATAATCCCTGTCCTAAAAGTCAAGTGTTATTAGTTATAAATTGATATATTAAAAATTATAAGATGTATATATAGCTATGGAACTTAGAGCTCAAAATTTCAAATGAGTGATCATGTACCTGAGTTGAGGTAGGAAGATTATGATGCAAAACTGAGAGATATTTCACTGGGGAGGGGAAAGGTAAGGACCTGGGCATAGTTAAATCTGGTAAGCAAAAACAGAAACACTTATTAGTGTTCATACAATTAGAAATATGTATACATGCACACATATTTACATATGCGTTCATGTACATTTTTTGTCTGACCTACTTTACTACCTCTGTTTATTATGACATAGATCCATTGATCAGGCCCAGAAAAATTTGTGTTTCTAAATATAGTAGTCTAGCATAGTCTTAACATAATCTATTCTCCCAAGTTACATACTGAAACCTTTAGTTTAAGAGCAGACAGAGAGATTATCCAGAGCCCAAATGTGGATCATTCATGTTTAATTTGGAAAAGCCATATGTCATATTCAAATAGCACATGAGATGTTGTTAGAAGGTCTTCTCATTACCAAGCTATTGTTTTGCTTCATATCTTTGAAATACACACAGAAAAGTAATTAAGGGGAGAAGCCTAGATTATAAGAAACAGACAAGTATTTAGTGTTTTCCCAAAGGTTTGTAGTCTATGTGGGATAACTAAAAATATAATTTGACATTGGTCCTAGCAATAGAGGAGTGACTGATACTAGCCTAGCCATCCAAAACTAAAATAGAAAACTGTATGAGGCAACTGTTTGTAAACATTCTACAAAAGGGACCCAGGATTGCAATCACTGAGAGTGTGGGAATATGTGGAATAAGCCCCACAATAGCCCTGGCTCTATGCCTGGAGGCACTTTCTAGAACTGAAGAAAGAAAAGGACAAGCAGAGCACAGTAGTCTTGCTAAACTGAGGAAACACAGACTGCAGATATGGACTACAATGCTGGCTGGAAGTTGTGCGTTAAGATACCAGACAGAAGGGAGCTGAATAGAGAAGGAGCCCCAGAAACCTACGTGGAATTCCCCTTCCTTTGTTGGTCAAATATTAAGTTGTGTGCTTTTTGAGTGAGACTCTGCAAGGCCTGGAAGAGAATAGCTGCTGGGAGCTGTGGGCTAAGTAGAGATTTCAGCATCTCTGCACAGCTAAGAGACATAGAAGTCCAGCCAAAATGAAAGGTCTTTGCTCAATGTTCTTGGTATTCAGCTGATACCCAGAAAGTCCCAGACTAATCCTAGAATAATGACAAATAAAGACTCACAATAACAAAGCTTTTAAAATGCTTCAAAAGGATAAGCTTATTCACTAGTAAATTAATGCCTGCAAGGATAAAACTTAACACTCTCCAAAAAAAGGCAACAGAAAATGACCACAAGAAGCCCTAGGTGGGGACTTCCCTGGTGGCGCAGTGGTTAAGAATCCGCCTGCCAATGCAGGGGACACAGGTTTGAGCCCTGGCCTGGGAAGATCCCACATGCCACGGAGCAACTAAGCTCATACGCCCTAACTACTGAGCCTGCACTCTAGAGCCCGCGAGCCAAGACTACTGAAGCCTGTGCGCCTAGAGCCCATGTTCTGCAATAAGAGAAGCCACCGCAATGAGAAGCCTGCGCACCTGCAATGAAGAGTAGCCCCCACTCGCCATGACTTGAGAAAGCCCACAAGCAGCAAGGAAGACCCAACACAGCCAAAAATTAATTAATTAATTAATTTTAAAAAAGAAGAAGGCCTAGATGTTGGAATTGGTAAAAAACATGTATATATTTATATATATTCAGAAGCTTAAATAAATTTATGGCCATAAGAAAGGGACAGATATACCTGAAAGTTATAATATTTGAAATGAAAAAGAAAAAGGGTGGGGGTGTCAATAAATGGGTTAAATATAGCTTGGAGACACCAGAAGAGAAAGGATTATCCAGTCCACAAGAATGAAAAGAAATAAATACATACAGACAGAGGCTCAAAGACCTGGGAGACAAAATCAAGTGGTATAACATAAATATAAATGGTGTCACAGGTGTAGACAAAGTGACAATGAGACAGAAAGAAGATTTGAAGAAATGATATCTTCAAACTGTCCAAAATTTGGTAAAAACATAAACTTCAAGATCCAGGAAGGTCAGCAAATCCCAAACAGAATGAATAGAAATAAAACACATCTGGATACATCACACTCTAATAGCCAGAAATCATAAATCAAGGTAAAACATTGGAAGCAGCAAGAAAAACAGCACATTACATATGAAAACAATGACATAAGTGACTATTGACTTCTAATCAAAAACAATGTAGGCCAGAGACAAAAGAACAAAATCTTAAAAGTGCTGAAGTAAAAAAATTTAAAAATTGTCAACTCAGAATTCTATATCAAGTGAAAAAAATCCTTCAAATGTGAATGTGAAATAAAAACATTTTCGGATTAGAAAAAAACTAAGCAAATTCATGTTATTCAGACTGAAAGTGACCAATATGGAAACGCCAATATATGGGAAGGGAAAAAGAACAATATAAATATGTGGATAACTGTAAAAAAATTACACTTTTCCCTATTTCTTTAAAATACATATAACTGTATAAAGTAAAAATTATAACACTTTATTTTGAGGCTTATAATATATGTAAACGAATTTCATATGACACAACACCAAATTCAGTGGAAAATAAATGAAAATACATTGTTTCAAGGGTCTTATAATTTATTTGAAGTAATATAATCAGCAATAATGCATACTGAAAACCAAGAGGAAACACTAAATCTCACACACACACACACACACACACACACACACACACACAGAAATTAGCTTAAAAAGCCAATAGGAATACCATACATTTGATTAACTCACAATAAATGTTTTTTTTTTCATCCTCTGTTCAATCATTAAAATCAATGTATGGTACAAATAGAAAACAAATAATGAAATTGTAGACCAAACATATCAATAATTACATTAATTAAAAGTTAGATGAACAAAATATCAAAAAGAATGATAAATAGCCAATAAACATATAAAAAGTTCTTAATGCAATTAACCATCAAGGAAATACAATTAAAAACACAATGCAGGGCTTCCCTGGTGGCGCAGTGGTTGAGAGTCCGCCTGCCAATGCAGGGGATGCAGGTTCATGCCCCGCTCCGGGAAGGTCCCACATGCCGCGGAGCAGCTGGGCCCGTGAGCCATGGCCACTGAGCCTGCACATCCAGAGCCTGTGCTCCGCAACGGGAGAGGCCACGACAGTGAGAGGCCCGTGTACCACAAAATAAAATAAAATAAAATAAAAAATTTTAAAAAACACAATGCAACACCAATACACACTCATCAATATGGCTAAAATTAAAAATATTGAGTAACAACACCAAATGTTTGCAAGGGTGTGGATCAACCACAAGTCTAACACACGGTCAGCAGATGTGAAAAACTGTGCAACTGCTTTGGAGAAGAAATTTTTTATAAAATTAAATATGCATTTACCCTTTAATCCAGAAATTTCTCTCTTAGGTATTTACTCAAGGGGTCAGAAAATTTATGTTCATGAATATAGTCACAAAGATTCATAGAAGGCTGTCTACTCATAATAGCAAAACAAGGGAAACAATCCAAATTTCCATCAATAAGAAAATAAATAAGCTATATGTAATATGTTCATACACTAGAATGTTAACAATCAAAAGAAAAAGAGTGAACTTCTGATACATGTAAAAACATACATAAATATCACATATTATGCTAAAATCCAGAAGTTGGGCATAATGGAGTTTTACAGTACAACTCCATTTATATTAATAAAATTCTAGAAGGGGTAAATGTACCCTATGGTGAAAAATATCAAAACAGAATTTGCCCCCTTATAGGGAAGGAGGTGGGATAGGCTGAGTAGGTAAAACAAGGAATATTTCTGGAGTAATGGAATTACCTTATATCTTCAAAGGGGTATGGATTACATGAGTGTTATAGTTGCCAAAATTCATCTAATTGTACACTTAAGGTTTGTACATCTCACTGTATGTATATTTTATCTCAAAGAAACTCAAGAAAAACATTCCCACATCTAATATCATACTCAGTGGTGAAAGATAAAGTTTTTTCTCTAAGATGAGACACAAGATAAGGATGCCTGCTTTTGCTACTCCTATTCAACATAGTTCTAGAAGTCCTAGTCAGAGAAATTAAGCAAGAAAAAGAAATAAAGAGCATACAAACTGGAAAGATAGAAGTATAATTAATCTCGGTTCACAAAAGACATGATCTTATCTGTAGAAAACACTAAAAATTCCATGCACACACACACACAAAAAAAACATTAGAACCAACAAACAAGTACAGCAAAGTTACAGGAAAACAATTAACACACAAAAATCAACTATATTTCTATATATTAACAATGAACAATTCACAAAGGAAACTAAGAAAATAATTCCATTTAAAATACTGTCAAATAGAATAAAATACTTAGAAACAAATATAACCAAAGAAACTAAAGACTTGTACACTGAAAACTACAAATCTTTACTAAAGGAAATTAAAGAAGAAACAAATAAATGGAAAGATAGCCCATTTCATAAACTGGGAGACTTAATATTGCTAATATGTCAATACTACCCAAACCGATCTCTAGATTCAATGCAATACTATGAAAATCTCAATGGTGTTTTTGCATAAACAGAAAAATCCATCCTAAAATTCATATGGAATCTCAAAGGACCCCGGATAGTCAAACAATCTTGAAAAGCACAAGCCTGGAGATATCACACATCCTGAATTCAAAACTTACTACAAAGCTACGGTAATAAAAACAGCATAGCATAAAGACAGACATATAGATCAGTAGAATAGAATAGAGCACCCAGAAACACATACAGTCAAATGATTTTAAACCAGGGTGCCAAGATCATTTAGTGGGTGAAAGGATAGTCCTTTCAACAAATGGTGATGGGAAAACTAGATATCCACATGCAAAAAAAAAAAAAAAAAAAAAAAAAAATGGGACGCTCACCTTACACCGTAAACAAAAATTGACTAAAAATGGATCAAAGACATAAATATAAGAGCTTTAAAACTATGCTTATGAACTCCTAGAAGAAAAAATAGGAAGATATTTCATAATTTTGGATTTAGCTCTGATATCTTTTTTAAAGATTTTTACATCAGTTTTAGGTTTACAAGAAAATTGGGAAGAAGGTAGAGAGATATACCTGCTCCCGCCACACAAGCACAACCTTGGTCAACATCATTTACCAGACAGCGATGTATATATTTATTTATTTACTTACTTACTTACTTTCCACGGATGAACCTACATTGACAAAGCACAATCACCCACAGTTAACAGTCAATATCCTAGGGTTCATTCTTGGTGTCATTCATTGCATGGGTTTAGACAACAATAAAATGGCATATATCCATTATTATAAAATCATACACAATATTTTAACTACCCTAAAAATCTTCTGTGTTCTACTTATTCATCTCTCATCCCACCTACCACAGGCAACCACTGATCTTTACTATTTCCATAGTGTTGCCTTGTCCAGTTGCAATCATACAGTAGAGAGCATTTTCAGACTGGCTTTTTTCATTTAATAGTATGCATGTAAGCTTCCTCCAAGTCCTTTCATGACTTGATAGCTCATTTCTTTTTGGTGCTTAATAGTATTCCATTGTCTGGATGTACCATAGCTTACTTATCCATTCATCTACTGAAGGTCATCTTAGTTGCTTTCAGGTTCTGGTAATTATAAATGAAGCTGCTATAAACCCCCATGCACAGGTTTTTGTGTTGACTATGATAACTTTTTATGACTCCAAAAGCACAAGTAATAAAAGAAAAAATAGACAAATTGGACTTTATCGAAATTTAAAACTTTTGTGTGTCAAAAGACTATAAAGAGTGAAAACATAACACATGGAATGGCAGAAAAATATTTGCAAATGCTGTATCTGATAAGTGCTTGATATCCAGAATACATTTTTTAATTGCTACAACTAAACAACAATGAAAAAAAGCAAAAAAAAAAATCCAATTTAAAACATGGGCAAATGACTTGAATAGACATTTCTTCAAAAAAGGTGCACAAATGGCCAATAAGCATATGAAAAAATGTTTGACATCACTAATCATAAGGGCAATGCAAACCAAACCATAAGGAGGTATCACAAACCCACTAGGATGTCTACTTTTTTTTAAAGGAAAAAAACCCCAACTGTTTATGAATATGTGGAGAAATTAGAACCCTTGTACATTGCTGGTGGGAATGTAAAATGGTGCAGCCATCATGGGAAATGGTATGGCAATTCCTACAAAATTTAAAAATAAAATGACCATATGATTCAGCTATTCCATGCCTGGGTACATACCCAAATGTTGTGAAAGCAGGGACTCAGATATTTGTACACTCACACTCACAGTAGCATTATTTATAATCACCAAGGTAGAAGCAAGTATCCATTGACAGATGAATAGATAAACAAAATGTGAGATATATATATATATATATATATATATATATATATATATTCAAAGGAGTATGATTCAGCCTTAAAATGAAAGGAAATTCTGACACATGCTACAACATGAATGAGCCTTGAAGACATTATGCTACATTAAATATGCCGGTCACAAAAGGACAAACACTGCATGATTTCATTTATATGAGGTATCTAAAGTAGACAAATTCAGAGAGACAGAAAGTAGAGTGGTGTTGCCATGGACTGGGGGAGTGGAAAGTGGGGAGTTTGTGTATAAGGGATAGAATTTCAGTTAAGGAAGGTGGAAACGTTCTGGAGATGGATGGTGGTGATGTTTGCACATCAGTATGAATATACCTAATGCCACTGAACTATACTCTTAAAAATAGTTGAAATGTAATTTTTATGTTACATATATTTTACTGTAATAAATTTTTAATTAATTTTTAAAATGGCATGGAATATGATTTTCTTTAAAAGTACATAATAAATGGAGAAGTATACTATAGCCTTAGAAGTTTTTGATGAAAATTTTAAGTTGTAGAAAGAGGTTACCTAGGCTGACTAAAATGAATATGTTTGCATGATAAGGATGAAGAAACAGAAGGATTTTCTCCAGGTGAGGCATCAGTATTCTATATAGAGAATTTGAGGATATCAAAGGACAATTTTAAACATGTAAAACCCTTCTTCACTGTGCAACATTATAAAAGATCAATATTAGAAGTCATTTAAAAATAAAGTCATAAATCTTAGAGTCCATGCACTCCTTCTTTAAACAAGTATGTATTGAAAGTCTACTTTGTGTCATGCATCATTCTCGGGACTAGGAATACATAAATGAAGAAGAGAAAGAGGACAGGGTGTGTAGGAAGGGACTGAGTGAGAGTGAGAGAGAGAGAGAGAGAATCAGTGGTTCATAAGTGCTACAGAGATAAAGGAAGAAAAGGGTGAGAGAGTGATTGGAGTAGAGTGGGTATCATTTTAACTGTCAGAACAACCATCTCCTGGATAGTGACATTTGGGCAAAGATCTGAAGATGGTGAGGGAAGAAGCCATGTGAGTAAGTGAGGGGAAAACGTTCCAAACAGAGGGAAGAACAAATGTAAAATTTCCCATGCAAGAAGTTGTCTGCTGTGTTCCATAAACACCAGACAGACCAGAATAATTGGAGAGCAGTTTGCAAGAGGGTGAAAGTTTAGAGATGAAACCAGACAGACAGTGGAAAACCCAATGCTTTTACAGACCTTTAGAAGGACTTTGACTTTTATTATTTTTACTATCAGTTAATTTGGGGTTAAATTTTTATCAAATTAGGTAAAATAAAGTAAGAATTAAGGAGTTATACAAAAATTTCCTTAACATTTATGGGACAAAGTCATGGTGAGGTTTGAGCTAATTTTACCTGTTCACATTTTTCAATTTTACTCTTACTATTATGTAGAGAAGAGAACACAATGGGAGGAAGTAGGCAATGGAGATCAATCAGGAGACAATTTAACAATCCAGGTGAGAGATAATGGTGATTTGGGTAATGGTGGAAGCAGTAATAAGGAATTAGCCTTAGAATATATTGTTATGCAAATGGATTTGCAGTGGAATGTGAGGGAAAAAAGGAATCAAGGATAACTTCAAGGCTTTAATCTATGCAATTGGAAGTATATAGATTTACCGTTAAATGAGTTGAAGAAGAATGTGAGAGAAGTAGGTTTATGGGGATAAGATCAGGAACATTTTTTGGACTTACAAGTTTAATATATAAACAGCTGTGTTTATGTGTGTTAAAGTCATGAGAAGGTCTGAACTGGAGATGTAAATTTGGGAGACGTAAATTTTTTGAACTGTCAGCATATAAATGGTATTCAAAGCTATAAGACTGAGATCACTAAGCAATGGCTAGAGAGGGAGGTGAGGAGAGAGGGGAAGAGTGGGGGGGGGGAGAGAGAGAGAGAATAAAAAATGAAAAAAAAAATTAAAAACTCAGCATTAGAGCAGTTTAAAGTTGCAGACCAGTCATAAAAGGAGGAAATTATTAGCTTTTCAATAAGTCAAAAGGACACAGTTAAGGATGAATTATGGCTAACAAAGGGAAGAAGTTATACACAAAATTCCCTGAACAGTTATGGAGTACAAACATGTGACAAGAAACATTGCACTTTTATTCAAGTATGAGACTATGATCTAAGGAAGTTCTTAGAAAAATCTCAAATGGGCTGTCATCTCAAGATATACAGAATTTTAGAGTTTATATCTATTCAGCAGTTATTTATGGTATGTTTACTAAATAAAAGGCAAAGAAATATGCCAAGTGAAAGATCAGGTTTACTGTCCCTATACCTAGGAAGTTTATACACTAGGAAAATAAATGAGTCATACTCAGATATTTATTATTTAATTCAGTATGTGTAAAGTAACTAACAAATGAGTAAGTTGTTGGAGGCTGGATCACCTTTCATTCTATATGATTTAAGTGTACATAACTTTAAAAAAAAAGAAAAAAAATGTGGACTCATTTAACTGTAAAAGTTTACATGATACCATCAACTTGTCTCAAGTGTGGTTATAGGAATCTGGTCTCTATTATAGCTCTACTTCTTTCTGTTTAGTCTTCACTTGTAGATAGACTGTTTACTTGTGGTAGCTCCCAGCAGATCCAGGCATATATATAAAATATATTATATATATATATATATATATACTTTATATATAATTAATTTATTATTTATTTATTTATTTATTATAATTAAATTCTAGCAGAAAAAAAAGAATCTTTTCTCCAAAATTTCTAACTAGCATTCTGGGCTAGTCTCATGAGTCTCAATTAAGTTATACTGATATTTATGAATCAATATATGGCTAGGTTGAAGGGGAGGGGGAGGATGGATGGTGTTGCTTGGCTTAAATATATGTCAAATGTACATAAGCTAAGGATAGTAGAGGAATGGTTTCAAAAGAATGTCAGATTACTATTATGAGAAGAGAGGATAATAAATGCTGAATGGGGCAAAAAATGTATATATATACATACATATATTATATACAAAATATATATCTGTGTACATATTATGTGACTTATTGCGTGTGTGAGCAATTAAAGACAACCTAAGGGAAGTTGGAATTTGAGCATGGACCTTGAGAATTTAGGTAGTTGAAGGCTCTTGGAAGAAAGAAGACATCCCAGGTTGAAGGACTTATAAAGCAAATGGACACTGACAAAAAAAACAATTTTGAATGGATGGTCAAAAAAAGGCAAATTTGACTGGGGTGTTGAATGTATATATTGAGGACTCATGTGAAATGATGCCAGGGTAGAGGGCTGACGTTTCATTTACTAATGGGAATCCCCTGACATTTGTGGAGAAGTAACATAACGTGTGATTCAGAATGAATTTGTAACCAATAACAAAATACCCAATTAATAGCAGCTTATGCCATAGAGCATTTATTTTTTATTTAAGAAGTCCAGAAGTAGACATTCCCTGGCCTTAACATTCTTCTACTCTGTCTTCCTTGATGTGGTGACATTTGTCTTATGGCTTTATATCCTCACACATCAGAACAATAAACTTCTCTTTACACAGCTCTCTCTTTCTTAGGGGGAAATATATTCCCATGTTCCCAGCATAAAATTGATTGCATCTCTGGCCAAAACTGTCACACAACTACCCTAGACCAATCACTGTCAAGGGAGAACAGGTTGCCATTAATTAGACCACACCTATCACGATTTATACTCTGCACTAGACATTTTGCTTTTCTTAATCACATTTCTATTAGCAAAGAAAAAGAGGTAATGTTTATTGAACAGACTGCCAATAGAATGTACCACATGTCTGGAAAGACAAAATTAATCTGCAATTTGTGTGCAGATGGATGAGGAGGTGAGTTATAAAGGGTAGTGATAGCATCTACAGGCAGGGCATCAACAAGAGTATTGCCACTGAGAAACTGTCTATATCCTTGGAGGATATAAACCACCCCGCAATGTGAGGTTATAAAAAAGAGACAGATTACGGCAATATTTTTTTGATCCATCTCCTAGAGTAATGGAAATAAAAACAAAAATAAACAAATGAGGGACTTCCCTGGTGGCGCAGTGTTTGAGAGTCCGCCTGCTGATGCAGGGGACACGGGTTCGTGCCCCGGTCTGGAAAGATCCCACACGCCGCGGAGCGGCTGGGCCCGTGAGCCATAGCCGCTGAGCCTGCGCGTCCGGAGCCTGTGCTCTGCAACGGAAGAGGCCACAGCAGTGAGAGGCCCGCGTAACGCAAAAAAAATAAAAATAAAAAAATAAACAAATGGGACCTAATTAAACTTAAAAGCTTTTGCACAGCAAAGAAAACCATAAAAAAAAATGAAAAAGAAAACCTACGGACTAGAAAAAAATATTTGCAAATGATGCAGACAAAAAGGGATCAATTTCCAAAATACACAAACTGCACTTACAACTCAATATAAAAAAAAAATAAATAAATAAAAAATGGGCAGAAGACCTAAAGAGACATTTCTCTGAAGAAGACATACAGATGGCCAAGAGGCACGTGAAAAGATGCTCAATATAGCTAGTTATTAGAGAAACGCAAATCAAAACTACAATGAGGTATCACCTCACATCAGTCAGAATGGCCATCATAAAAAGTCAATAGATAATAAATATTGGAGAGGGTATGGAGAAAAAGGAACCCTTCTGCACTGTTGGTGGGAATGTAATTTGAAGCAGCCACTATGGAAATACTCTTATGTGAAATCTAAAAAAAAATGATATAAATGAACTTATTTACAAAATAGAAATAGACTCACTGATACAGAAAACAAAATTATGGTTACTGAAGGGGATAGCTGGGGCTGGGTGGAAGTGATAAATTAGGAGTTTGGGATTAAAATATACACACTACTATTTATAAAATAGATAAACAACAAGGACTTACTGTATAGCACAGGGAACTATATTCAACATCTTATAATACCCTATAATGGAAAAAATTTGAAAAAAATGTATAACTGAATCACTTTCCTGTGTACCTGAAACACATTATAATTTAACTATACTTCAATTAAAAAATGGTTAAAAAAAGAGACAAAGAGAGAGGTCTTATTTGGTTTGTACTCTGCACTACCAGGTTATTTAATTGTTTTCAGCTCCTCATATCCCCAGGAGACCACTTACAATTGTTCTCCCAATTTACTTTCTATTGAATAGTTTTAAATCTCCTTCCTATACTCTTCACCTACCCTCTGGCTTCTCTGGAAAAGGCAATGGAAGCAGTTTTATTTCCATCTTTTACTTATTAAAATTTTTTCACTTCCACTAGCTTAATGAAACATTCAACATTTGGCATTTTGCCACCTTGCCTATTCTCTTCTGCGTGAATTTTCAATTCCTTTCTTAAAAGAAAGTAATACCCAATGGGCAATACAGAGATTTGAAGAAGCAAATGACTTGACAAGGGCAAAAATACTGTTATGAGCAGTGTTTATATGCCTATATGGGTATGAATAGCTAGCAAAATAAACACAGATAATAAACCATGCTCCATTCTGCTTTCTATTATTACATAAAATTTCTTTTAAAATCTATGATCAAGACTGTGTCTAGATCCTACCTGTCTGTTGTCAATCCATAGAGTTGTAATACATAGAACAGCAAACAAATAGGATACATGAGGTTCTCTAACCAAATGGGAATAAGGCCTCTGAAACCACTGCTTACTGATTGATCCAGTAATCTGGATCATATGTCTACAGTAGGGCACAATCAACCCATTTTTCTTTGCAAAACGTTTCACATGTGTTCAAATACAGTTTCCTGAAACAAATGCATCTTTGACTAAAACTTGATTCATAGAAATAATCAGATTTCACCATTAAGTTTACTGAGCATGTAATTTATGGGCACAAACCATAGCCAGTATTGGAGGGTGTAGCAAAGTGGCTTTCAATGATCAAAGATTAACGACCAGAGGTCAAAACACACAATGGTAGCAGTCACATTACCATAAATTATAACATACATTTCTCAGTTGATAATAATAAAAATATGTGAGTGCTCACATATTTCTTTAAAGTCAGACCTGCTATTCATTTTTTTAATTAAAAAGTTTCTTCTTAATTTCATGACAAATGAGACCTACTAAAACCCTCCTAGCTACTCTGGAATGTTGACTTCAAAGGAAGGCAATAAATTTTTGGTAGGAAATCCTCAGCTCTTCTACTTTCTTAGGCTTTACTTAATACAGTAATCCTAAAAAATAAAATAAAAAATAAAAAAAAAACAGAAAACATCCATTGTTGAAATGTCTGTTCCTGTTATTTAAAAAAAATTTTCTTTTATTTTTATTTTCCTGAGAACATAGAAATAAGCTCTGAAAAAATTTATAACAAATATTACTTTTAAATATGAATACTCTCAGAAAGATGGACTAACATAATTAACATAATCATTTTCTTTGCCATATAACTTTATATACATATAAAATATACATTTTATATGACTTTAATATATTTTATATAACATTTTACTTCTAGGAATTGAAAGATGCTATGCCCCAAGTTGCTGCATTGATAACTTTTTCTGTCAACAAATGTAAAACAGAAGATATAGAATAAAGTGTGCTTTATATAGCCACTTTTAGCTATGTCTTGGGTTGAAATATGTCATTTTATTTTAAAAAATAATAGTATGAATGACTACTATAGGGCTTTGTAAATTATCAATAAGTTGGCAAACCAAAGCTTTCATCAAGTTACTTTTTCCCAAATCCAATTAAAATATACAAAAATATACATAATATACAAATTGAAAAGCTTTTTATGCAAAAAAGAAATACCTATTTCTAAATACATTCCACTAAAAGTAAACATCTAACATTTACTGGAGGCTAGAGAAATATCTTTTGTTTTGTTTTTCCCTATTGACAAAATACTCCATCTGCTTAGTTTCTATCATGAAAACAGCTGAAAGACAATTCATCAAAAGAACTAAATACTTACTAAGCCAAACTAATTATGTACACAAATATATTGATTCTTCCAGTACAATGTCCCTGAACAGCTAAACATTACTGAAGTTCTTTACATTGTGCATGTTTAAACGAAAGCATCTACTAGTCTAAACTATTTTCCATCAGAATTCACAAACCATTTCATTGCAGTAATTACAAATAAAATGGAAGAGCAATTAAAGGTATTAGCCATGTGATCCTCAAAGACTCACAGTAGAAAACGAAGAACTCTACTGCTTTAAACATCAAATTAAAAAA
Organism: Monodon monoceros; assembly: GCF_005190385.1. Classification (NCBI taxonomy): domain Eukaryota; kingdom Metazoa; phylum Chordata; class Mammalia; order Artiodactyla; family Monodontidae; genus Monodon; species Monodon monoceros. The sequence goes on along the minus strand of NW_021703768.1, from coordinate 99,202,138 downwards.
ACAAAAAGTTATCAAAAAAAGAGAGAGAGAGCTAAATCCTCTTGTCTGTACTACAGGAGTAAGCAATGGAACCAAGGAAAATCATGAGAAAATGTACCTTTACATACATTGTTTATAACTTTGTTTTTCTTAGTTTAAAATAAGCAAATTGTTTTTGTAAAAGTGAATATAGTGAAAAATAAATAGAAAGGCAAGCTTAATTGAACCAAAGCACTATTGGCAATCTATGCTTTCAAACATGCCTGATTCTCAGATAGTAGCTACTCTTGGCATTTTACATATCCCTTATCAATTAAAAATCTGTTATTTTTTTCTCTACCCATGTTCTTAACATGAAGAGACTTAGACACCGAGGCCAATTTATTCTCCCTCTCCATGCACCATGTTTTATATTTAAAAAAAGAAGAATCAACTTCAAATCAATTGTCAAAATACTAAAATAAATTTAATATATATAATATGCTAAATTACTTCGAAACAACTCAGGGTTCAACAGAGAGAACTGATGAAGAAGCACACTTCCATTCACATTGTTTATTCATCTAGGAAATATTTACTTTGCAACAAATACAGAGGCCTCTAGGAGTCTAGGGGATATACTGATGAATACACATGATAACTGCTCTCAAGGAAATTTTCATCTTTTATGCAGGTCACTTTCACACAGTTTCTTTTTAATTTCTATTGAAATATAGTTGATTTACAATGTTGTGTTAATTTCAGGTCTACAGCAAAATGACTCAGTTATATATGTATGTATATATATAATATATATATATAATCTTTTTTAGATTCTTTTCCATTATAGGTTATTACAAGATATTGAATATAGTTCTCTGTGTTATACAGTAGGTCCTTGTTGTTCATCTATTTTATATATAGTAGTGTGTATATGTTAATCCTAACCTCATAATTTATCCCTCTCCCATGTTTTCCCCTTCAGTAACCATAAGTTTGTTTTCTATGTCTGTGAGTCTATTTCTGTTCTGTAAATAATTTCATTTGTATAATTTTTTTAGATTCTACATATAAACATATCATATGATATTTGTCTTTCTCTGTTTGACTTACTTCACTTAGTATGATCAGCTCTAGGTCCATGCATGTTGCTGCAAATGGCATTATTTCATTCTTTTTTTATGGCTGAGTGATACACTTTCACACAGATTTAAAGTTTTGCACAGTGAAATCCTGGAAGCACTAGCTAGAAAGCCCTCTTTATTAGGATAAAAAAAATATCTTCTAGCAATAAAAGACAATAATTAATTTTTAAAAATTATCTGTTTCCTCTTCTTGGGTGACAGGAAACTAAAAATTAACGTATTGCTTCCTTGAACCCCCCAAAATCATCCTTGTGGTTCTCAATGTATGTTTGCAATCCATTTTTTTAAACTCCTATCTCAGCTCCTCTACTGCAAACCCACTCGTCAAATGCTGCTGTCTCAATGGCTCAACATTGATTTTCTACACTTTTGAACAAGTTCTTGAAATTCAAAGGGTCAATGATGGTAAAACGCATTAGTATCCACATGCCTGCTATGGTGGAAAGCGTAACAATTACTTTCTAGAAACTTAGTTTTTGTCACATTCAAAATAATCTGCTATCTGTTTATTTGAAGACCTACAGAGCTCAATGTAAAAGAGACCTCAGATACATAAATATCAGATATGTGATCCTTTTTGCATAGAAAATAAAAAATATTCAGTAGAAGGATAATCTACTTTATATAGAAAATAAGCAAACATGAAGTTCTTGTAGCAACTGAGTAAGTGAGGTTACACTGGTAAATAAAATCATTTTAAATTGTTCAGATTTATTGTGAGTCAGCTTTGCAATCATTTAAAAATCATGAAATATGCAAGCCCTGTGCTAGTCCAGCTGCTTAATTTTCCAGGATTATTTATAAATCACTTCTGTTCAATAAGTAAAATTACCTTCCTTGTTAAATTTGAATTACCAGACACTTGCAAAATATTTCTGAAACCAGCAACTGTTTTCTCATTTGCTACTTGGCATTTCTTCAAAAACTTATTTAACACTTGTCTCAACGTCTCAGAGATTTGATCAAGCATGTTTTAGTGATTTGTTTTCCCACTATAGCAGTGTCTGACTTCCAGCAGACAGTATTTCTGCAAATAAGCTTCCCAAGTGTGAAGTGTCTAAATCACACAGTAATGCACAGATGTGCCCAGGCCCAAGGAGCATGAAGTGGTTACGTGGCAGAGCCCTCAGCAGTTGCAGTCAGCAGAGATACATGATATGGTAGAAAAAATAACCTTAGAGACATTTCCTTGATTCATGGGCTTAGAGATATTGAAGTAGCTGTTCTCTTTCTGCCAGAAGCCAGAAGCCAGAAGAGTGGTCTAAAACTGGTGGTCAAACTTTGATGATCACCAGAATCACCTGGGCAGCATTTTAAATCTAGAGATTCCTGGGCTTCATGCCCAGCAATTTTGTTCAGTAGCCTTGAGACAAGGAATCTATATTTTTTATGAAGTTCCCCAGTTAGGAAAGTTTCTCTAATTCCCTAGTGAGGCTTGCCTCACTATTTATTAGAATAAATGATAGAACCATATTATAGCTGTATATAAATACCAATTGTATTGGGTATATTTACTTTTACATATCATTCATATATATATATATGAATGATGTATATATACAAACTGATAGATAGATTTTATATTTTTATATATATACATCTGTCAGTTTAGTGATCTTGACTATAATTCATTTAATTATGTGTGCAGAAGTAATTTTTTAACTACCACTTTTGGCTGTCTTTATAATGTCCCTGTAAAGAAGCAATTCAGATATTCTTATACAGAAATATTTGAACCAAAGGTAAGTGAATCATAATTAGCAACCCTTACGGAGGGGTGGAAACGAGGTCTATTTGGACTTTTTTGATGTGATATGTGACAAAAGAATAATCTGGGCTCTGACAATATGGAAACCACTGATCTAACTCTTCTCTCCTCCCCCCTGCCCATCATCATTCCGTCTAAGAAAAGCAAATGCATTCCCAGGCAACTGCATTAAGTCATTTTGCAGAGAGTAAAGAGTCAGCACTTCTTTACCTTCCAAATTCATATGGATAAGTGCCATAGTGTCTAGAAACAGAAAGAGCCAAAATTGTATGTAAGTGGGAGGCAAACTTCCATATTGAAGGGGGTGTGTGGAATGCTGGTTAAGAGCCCAAACTCTGGAGCCTTGGTACCTGGGTCCAATCCTGGTGGTGCCACTTATAAGCTTGTGACTTTGGGTGATGTATACAATATGTTTTTGTTTCAGGTTCCTAATCTGGAAAAAGGGGTTAATGTTCACATCTACCTCCTTAGGTTATTGTGAGTATCAGTGATTGCTACCTTATTACTCTTTGGTCAGCAGACCAGCAGCATTGGCATTATCCAGAGCTTGTTAGAAATGCAGAATCTCAGGCCCTGTCCCAGGATCCACATTTTTAATAAAATTTTCACATGTGGCACGTGACAAGTTTTTTTAATTGAAGTATATTTGATATACAATATTATATAAGTTACAAGTGTACAATACAGTGATTTGCAATTTTTAAAGGTTATATTCCACTTATAGTTATTATAAAATATTTGCTATATTCTTCGTGTTGTACAATATATCCTTGTAGCTTATTTTAAAACTAATGGTTTGTACCTCTTACTCCCCTACCCCTATATTGCCCCTCCCCCGTTCCCTCTCTCCACTGGTAACCACTAGTTGTTCTCTATATCTGTGAATCTTCTTTTTTGTTATATTGACCAGTTTGTTGTAGTTCTTAGATTCCACATAAGTGATATTACACAGTATTTGTCTTCCTCTGTCTGACTTATTTCACTTAGCATATGCCCTCCAAGTCAATCTATGTTGTTGAAAATGGCAAAATTTTATTTTTTCTTTATGATTTAGTAATATTCTATTGTGTGTGTATATATAGATAGTATTCCATTGTGTGTGTATGTGTGTGGATATAGATATATAAACAGATGTAGTACATGATTGCTGAATTTCAAAGTCCCTACACTTTGCCTGCGGAGGGCAGCGGCTCTCAGTTTAAAAAGGGTAAAACCAGAAGAGGCTGCTAAAATGCTACTAAGACCCGGTTCTGAGACTTGGGGTAAGCCCAGGAATCTGCATTTATACAGCCCTTCACCATCCTGATATTTTGGACAGGATATGATGCTAGCAGGTGGCTTGATTATGAAAAGTTTTATATTCCTTTCTGAGAATCACAAACTGTGTCCTGGACCCAATGAGCTACCACTGAAGGGTTTAACTAGTGCAGTGAAGTGACCAACACTTTTTTTTATGGGATAACTCTGGGAGAAATGTGGTGAGTGGTTGATCTGAATTTAATTATGAAGAGACAGTTAAGAGTACTGGCTCTGGAGCCTGCGTTCCTGATGTGCTATGCAACCTGGTACAAGTCACTTTCATGCTCCGTGCCTCAGTGTGCTCATCTCTGAAATAGGACAGATAACGGGACAGTTGTGAAGCTTGTAAAGTACTTAAAGCATTGCTTAAAAAGTAGTATAGGGCTTCCCTGGTGGCGCAGTGGTTGAGAGTCCGCCTGCCGATGCAGGGGACACGGGTTCGTGCCCCGGTCCGGGAGGATCCCACATGCCGCAGAGCGGCTGGGCCCGTGAGCCATGGCCGCTGAGCCTGCGCGTCCAGAGCCTGTGCTCCGCAACGGGAGAGGCCACAACAGTGAGAGACCCGCGTACCGCAAAAAAAAAAAAAAAAAAGTAGTGTGCATGTAGCAACGGAAAATATTTAATCATCATCATCTTTATGCTATACCAGAATTCACTCAGCAGAGCTCCAAGAACCGTGCATTTGTTACAAGGTCATATTATGTAAGGATATATACAAAAATCATGCTAATTACCTATCCTTAGATATCAGTTATATTTATTTCAAATTTTCTCAGTATCCTTTAATAAAGAGAAAATATTTACCTGTGGGTCTTCTTTTGCACTGTGAGGCATACAATGAGGTAGTGACTCGGTGATAAAACGTCTAATCAGAAAGGTGAATGCTTGGCTACTGTAAAGCAGCAATACTTAAAAGATCTCTTAGAGTTGAATGTCCTGTCAAATGTCTATATGTCTTCTTCAGAACCTAGTTCAGATGTGAGTCCTTTGGAGAAGCATTCTCTGACCTCCCCAGGCAGAGTTCACCACCCCTTCTCTGGTCCTATCTCTCTTCCTACTCAAACCAGAATCACTGAAACAATGTATAGACTCCTGAGTTAGATCAAGAGATGAGAAGAGAAAAGTTTGAAACAATTGAATTCAGTTACCACAGCACACAGACTTCAATACCTCTCTTCTTAAAAAAACTCTAATACAAGAATAGGTTAGACAAGCCCTGGCTCATTATAACAACAGATGCATAATCTAGGAATTCACAATCTGTTTGTACATTCATTCTTTTTTGGCATTCTGCATTAACATCATCATATTTATTGTGAACTAAACTGCTGAAAGGCATGGGGGCTCGGCAGACTTTAAATATTTCAGTTACAGGCCTGCCATTCTTTAATTAGCAGCACTATGGATCATCTTGACTATTAATGACTGCCACACTATCAAAAATATATTTCAACTAATTTATTTTCCAGTGGTTATATATCTCAAACTAAAACACACTAATTGATCAGTATATGTTTCTCTTAATAGTTCTGCATTTGAAACAAATAGGTAATAAGATATGACTGTCTAGAACTATGAAAATACAAACATACTAACTGAAGCTAACGTTTATTGATTTAACTCAGGCCTTTTCAATGACATAATTTATCATGGATTTACTGGGGGGCAGGGTGTATGTGTGTTTAAAGTCTCTCTTCCCTGGCTCCATAAAGGTAGAGATTGGACTTATTAGGACTAGCCTCAGTGTCTATCACACACAAGAAATTTAAACATTGGTTGAATGAATGAATACATTTTTAAAAATCCCAACCCTCTTTATAGTCAAACACCAAATGGAAAGAAGTGCTCTGAAGCCAAACATCATCAACTTAATTATTTCAATAGCCTTAGTAACTCTGACTCTACTCACATGAGGCCACACCACATCAGCCACCCCTCATCTCCTGTCCTTTCTCATGATCATTTTTTCCATAATTAATATTTATATGAGTATATCCTCTGTTTCAGGCACTGTGCAAATGTTTTAACTTCACTACTTCATTTAACCCTGGCTATAGCCCTCCAGGTTAGGTACAGTCCTATCCCCACTTCACAGGTGAGGAAACTGAGACTCCAGTAAGCTAAATAACTTGCCAGACAGGAAGATCTGCATTGTTTAACCTGTTGTCTTTTATCCCAAAACTGCCCCTCCATACTTTGCTCTGTAATGTTAGACTAAGAGATGGCAAACTATACATTAGCAACATCATTCTGAAGTATCAAAACACAGATGCAGAGACATCACTACTTATGGGTTGACTTTTCCTGGGATATTTTTATACAACTGCCCTATGAAGCACCTAATTTAATTTTAAATAAAATATGTATCTGGGAGAATTCAAATTAACAACTCTTATCCAGTATATGATTTAGACTAATTATGCCCAAATCGTTCAGAGCTTTTGACACTGTTTCTCTTCCAGGAAGCAGAATTTGGCATCAGTATAGTCATACCAAAAGCGAATTCCTAAAAAAGAAGACAAAAATATGCTACTATAAATGTTAACAGATACAACAAAAGTTAAGTTTCCATAATGCAGATGTTTGATTTAGGTGACGCAGAAATCCATTTCCCTGGAAATAAGTAATCTAACATTAAAACATCAAAATCTGGATTTCTCTAGAACTGTTACCATTTAGGAATTTAATGAAGACTTTTAAAAAGAAGAAATTGGACATGTAGAGACTGGTTGATTTTTGGAAAGGCGCTATGGACATAACTTGATCCTACTCCTTTGGTAGGCATGTGAGGAAGTTGGTCTCAGAGAAGTGAAATTGTTATATCCTTTGATTCAATATCAAATTGCATCAGTTTTTATGTGCAAAACGTAAGTATCTTCTCTACCCGTCACATGTCTGATACTATCAATTAGATACTACTTTACCCTTCCTTGCACAGCAGCAAAAATTAATAGGTTCCTTAAATACTTCTGCATGTGCTGAACAAGAGAAATAACTGTACGCACTTTCCTGGATGTTCAGTTTACAGAAAGATTGAATCTTTATGTTACACTAAAACTTCCTGGTTTTCTTTGAATTTTTCCAAAGCCAACAGATATGACAATGAGAAATGGTGAGCGATTTCTCCAGGTAACAACCTGTTTCCATTCCATTGCAGTATCCTATGGTAAACTGCACAAAGGGAGCCACCTAGCATTTCATGCATTGAATATCTTTAGAAATGGAAGATGAAATAATTTCATAAGTTCACAGGACATTATTAATGTTTTATATTTTGTGAAAATAAACGCATTTGGCTTTTAGTTTAAGATCTCAGATGTAATCACTCTCAATTTCTATTGTCCAATATTCTACAAGTGCACCTGTGATTTCAGCCAGCTTATCGAAGGAGAATGATACTCTAAAGCTCCTCAAATGAAAAAGAAGCAGGAAGAAACTTGCCTCGATAATACCAAACTATAAATTGACTCAGTTGAATTCCTGAAATCACAGATGTGCCTGTACTCACACACACATAATAACACACAATCACAGTCATCCAGGAAACGGTTGTCAATTTAGTCAAAGCTGTTGGCTGGGTATCTCTGAGTACAAACAGGGGAAAATACATTTCTATGAGTTACAGGTTCTTTGCTGTCCTTTGGGCAGTCAATAATCTGGCATAAGAATCATCATATTTTCATTTTCATCAACCTGGAAATAATACAATAAACCAAGATATGAATAAAATTAACATGCATTATTAGAGACACACAATGTGTTTTTTTCCATCAATAATCAGTATATTTTAGGTCAAATAATAAAAGTGAGTTTTAAAAATTTTGTAAACCACTTAGTTTTATACTTTCAATCAAACAAATGTCATCAAGTTTACTTCCAAGATGGCGAAGTTTGGACTGTCATAGTTGGTACACTTAAAAGTGCTAAAATAATCTTCAGGTGACTAGAGTTAAATTATTTCCAGTGGACGGGGATTAGAAAATAATGTGGGTCCTGCCTGATGACAGAGAATTAAGTCATCCACTTGCAGAAAAATCATCAGGTTTATTTAAATTGAACTAAACTTTCGACAATCAAATCAAAACCAATTTTTAGTTGCAGTTAAAACCTTGAAAGAATTATTTTCCATCTAACATTTCCTTACTCCTTTAAACATGCTGATTGTCACCTTGAGAGAAAAGAAAAGCTAAACAGAGCCAGCTGGTTCTTCACCATGGTATCAAGATTCCACTTCATTCCTTCCTATGTCATCTCACATAAGCAGACTTTTTCAATCACCGGTAGGTGACGGCTTCTCTTATTGCAAAACCCAACAGAGCACTGAAAGGGAGCAAGCATAAAAGGTGTGCATGCATTTGTACTGTAAACACAGTTTCTTCAGATATTACCCTCAAGGAAGTGAAAGACACTCACTGGAACTTCTAAAACATTTCCATGTTTCTCTTTGAAATGGATGTATAATTATTCAAGATAAACTGTTCTGTCCCTTTTACACCAACCCCACTGAGTTTTACTAGGGCAACTGGGACTTTAACACATTCCAAAGGTTTAGTCATTGTTGCTTTAGTTATGAACCTTTTATTAAAAACTTTGTTCTGAATAAGATCTTCCCATACAAGGCCACAAAAATGTCTGAGTTCATTTCTGAATCAAATATTTAGCTTACTTAAGGTTAGCTTGCTTGAATCTCATAAAAGACATGAGAACAGAAATCTTATTTTTGAAACAAGTGAGCCATAACCATTATTCATAATATTGCAACAATCTTTGTAGATGAGCGGCTCTAACTCACCTTTCACATTTTTCTTCTTTAGGTCTTATTATAGATTATCAAACAAAATTAAAAGAAACTTGTTTAATTCTAATTCTCACATGGGAGAACTAGGCCTTGCTATTCTATTCTAAAAATTGTAAAGAGGGATACTGTTCTATGACAAGTGGCTGAAGACCACACACAACCCTCCTTGTGCCAGTGAGGCTGGAGTGGCCATAGGATCAGCTCAGATTTTGGGGCCAGGATGGAAGCATCCTCTTTGGTACCAGCCTCTGGTCAGTATGGACCTTTACCATTATTAAATTAGGTTTTCTTTTGGAAGGACAAAGTCATGAATCTTGTTCATTAAATCTGAGGTTTTTCTCCTCTACAAGGTGATTCACACACCAAAAATGGGTATCTCAAAACATACACACTTCATAGTTCCACGTCTTTAAAAGGGCTTTTGAATGGTTAGAACAACACACACACATCACTTTTAGTTTCCAGACATCTGCAGAGCAGGTCAAGAACAAGGAATAAAAGTTCTGACAACTGGGTATTTCCAGCAAGATGGTCTTCTACTTCCAGCTTGGGAAGAGGACTCCATGAGCTGCAAGCTTTCAGAGACGGACAAGAGTGGCCAGAACTCAGGACTTCTGAGGCTATCTGCTCAGCTTTCCTAAGTGAGGTTGTCTTTTTCAAGAGGCTCATGACAAAAGTCTATTTAGAGCTTCCCTGGTGGCGCAGTGGTTGAGAGTCCACCTGCCGATGCAGGGGACACGGGTTCGTGTCCTGGTCTGGGAAGATTCCACATGCAGCGGAGTGGCTGGGCCCGTGGGCCATGGCCGCTGAGCCTGCGCGTCCGGAGCCTGTGCTCCGCAACGGGAGATGCCACAACAGTGAGAGGCCCGCGTACCGAAAAAAAGTCTAACTATTTAGAGACAAATGCTATACTGCAGACTCCAGGTGGTGACAATTCCTTTAGAATATTTTAATTGTACTATCTTACAACAAATATACTTCAAATGAACATTTAAATCATCATTCCCTGTGGATACTTCAAAACTAAAATTCAACAATGGCAGTTGTTTCATTATCTAAAATTAAAAAAACATCCTAAAGTAATGAATCAGAATCAGTTCCTTCCAGCACAATTTTAACCTCCTCTTCATAAGCTGTCTAGGTTAATTATACCTGATAATGACTCTCAGACACTATCATCTCTAGGAAAGCACCACAAAATCTCCCAGGACATTCTACAAGGATTTTTCTAGTTTAGTCCAAATATATGCACCCAAAACTTGAAGTCAAAGTCCTCCAAACATTGGGAAACCAAAGAATCACTTCAGGGACAGAAAACTTTTTTTTTTTTAATTGAAGTATAGTTGATTTACAATGTGTTAATTTCAGGTATACAGCAAAGTGATTCGGTTACATATGTATGTATAGATAGACAGATACATATATATACACACACACACGTATATATACATATATATATATACTTTTTCAAATTCCTTTCCATTCTAGATTATTACAAGATATTGAATACAGTTCCCTGTGCTATACAGTAGGTCCTTGCTGTTTATTTTATATATAGTAGTGTTTATATGCTAATCCCAAACTCCTAATTTATCTCTCTCGCCCCCCCTTTCCCCTTTGGAAATCACGTTTGTTTCCTATTCCCCAGGGGTCTATTTCTGTTTTGTGTATAAGTTCATAAAACTCCTTAGATTATATGGTACCACCAGCATGTAAGAGACTAAATGCCACTATTAAGAATCTTTGAAGATACATATATTTTTCAGAGTCCTGGCTCAGCCTCTGCCGCTTATTTACCCTGTAGCTCTTGGCAAATCCCTTAAGATCTTTGAGCTTTCTTCAGATGTAAAATGAGAAGTCTAAGGCTTAACTCACAAAGTTGTGAAAATTAAAACAAGTTAAATATTTTAAAGGTCTTTAAAATTGTTAAATCACCATGTTATTGTGAGATATTGCTTATTAAAAGAGGTTGGAAAAAAGAGTAAGAGTTAAATGATCATGAAATGCTCTATAAATTGTCACAAGGTAACCAGAAATAGTTCCATGGAAAGCATTCACCCTTTATATCAATTAAGCAAATACTCCCCAGGGTATTCTACACCAAAGAGAAAGAAACCAGTTTTATGATGTGAAGATATATGAACCCTGTTATCAAATGTATACAATTTCATATAGACAGTACTATGAAATAGTCATGGAAATCAAAGTTAAGATAACATTTATGAGAACTGTGCTGAGAAATCTGGTTCTTTCTAGACTTGTTCCTTGACTTAAGCCCTCATAGTCATGCCAGTCAAAACACTTACTTACAAATCTAAAGATCTTGCCTTCATAGATCTCAGAACATTTTTATTTCTATACTAAAATAGGAACTCAGCCTTCTGTAACCTAAATTTTAAGAAATAAACATATAAACCAGAAGCCCATACACAAAGTAATAAACACGTTTTATCTCATTTCCTGCTTTTCAAAATATATTAAGAATTTTTTCAACTCCTAGCTTTGTTATAAAATGAAAGCAGTGTACATAATGTCACTCCTCAACTAAATGGAAGTAGCTTTTAGTCAACAGATACTCCAAAGTTAAATTCAGAACAAGAATTATTTAACATTATTTAACTTTGAAACAGTGTCATCTATGTAGAGCAACTGTTTTAATCACAATGTTTATACAAGCCTAGTTTACTGGTTTCAAAATGTATTGGACTCTACTTTCTGTGGTCTGTGATACACAGTACATGGTTAAAGCTCTGATATTTTGTGTATAAAGATATTATCAAGATCACCCCTCAGCCACATGCCAACGGGTCCTACGCTATCTTCTGTCTCTCTTGACCTGGACGGCACCTGTTTCGGTTCTTTTATGGTGTACAGTGGATTGTCTTCACGGACTCCATTGCCACCTCTTCCTCAGTCACTTAATTACAGACTTCTGAGACAGAGCTGATTCTTTCCCACTACCTGCAAATATTCTCTTGGAGTCGCACTAAGGCAGATCCTTCACACAACAGGTCAACTTCCTGAGGTATCCAAAAAGCAAATGCTTGTACCTCCTTCGTTTGCCTGGTTTAGGATCATGGGGAACCCAACCTTTGCTCCTTGGGAAACATGGGAGTTAAGGAAGATGTGGTTACGCCATCCTGCAATCTCCTGACATTTCTTCCTCCAGTGGTACAGGATGTGTCCAGAGATTCAGGACTTCAACAAATATCCTATGAGGAAGTAAGATTTCAGTCTCTGCATCTTGCAGAAACCTCTAAACATAACGTTGGAACGAGGGAAATAACAAAGAAATGTCTTTTAATTATTACTTTTTCTTCGTAAAATTCAATTATTTATCTAATTTCTCATTTTTGTCCCACTTAATGAAGGGGGAAAAAACCCCACTGTTATCAGATAGGCCTCCTTCAAACCTTGATACAATTTGGAGGGTCTTGAACCATGAATCATACTCATTTGGATTTTGCCTTCTGTTCATCCTTGAGCTGTCTCTATACTACTCCCCGTCAGATGTTGACAAGACACCAATTCCACTGATTCCGTACAATTGCTTAGAAAACAAAAGAATAATTGATAATAGATGTTGATTCTTCTATTAGCCTACTTGGTGCAAGTCGAAAGAAAATGTGCCTTGGGATTCTGAGTGTGGAAATTCTAATCTTGGAGAAGCAAGCCTCTACCATTATAAAATTGACTTTGTTCTTGAATTATTCAAACTGATATCCAAATTACTCACTAGAGAAGGCTCAGGTGGATAGAGTCAGAGGGCCAGTCTTCTGGGCCATATCTAGGGCATTGATGTCCTGCTTTCGGTAGTCAGAAGATGAATGAAAATGGAGAGGGACAAGCCTCAGCATTTTTGAGTACCACAGCCAACAGAGTGTGGGTGAGGCTCTGAGGAAAGAGACCAAGAGGTAAGGGTTAACATCGCTCAGCCAGTTTCCTGTAGGCTGGCCTTCTGTAAGAATCCATGGAAACCAGCCCTTGTCAAATTCTTGAGGCAAGCCACACTAGTAAAGCTGAGGTGGCAACTTCAGGACAAAGGTGCTGTTAGAGCTGCAACCACGAGTTTCAAACCCCAAACATCTAATAATGCAAGCAGAAGGGCTCCAGTCGATAAATAATGAGGTAGCAAAAAAGGCATGGAGGACAAGCTCTGGCACATCATACTGCTGCTGTCACACAGGACTTGGACCCAAGGCCTTGAACATGGCTGTTTAAGGACTGGCACTGGGCTTCCCTGGTGGTGCAGTTGGGAGTCCGCCTGCCGGTGCGGGGGACGCAGGTTCGTGCCCCAGTCTGGGAGGGTCCCACATGCCGCGGGGCGGCTGGGCCCGTGGGCCGTGGCCGCTGAGCCTGCGCGTCTGGAGCCTGTGCTCCGTGGCAGGAGAGGCCACAGCAGTATGAGGCCCGCGTACCGCAAAAAAAAAAAAAAAAAAAAAAAAATAGGACTGGCACTTCTTTACTTACACTGCTTAAAAACCTCATGGCAGCATGCCTGTATCAGAATCCCAGTTTTTGATGGGCAACTGAATACCTGTAGCCCCAGTAAATGTTATTTCAGATGACTTGGTCTTGCCATCTAACCATCTGCCTTTTTGTGTTCAACACAGACACAATTTTCCCATTGTTGCTAAAAGTATAAATTGGTACAAATAGAACAACCTTAACGTAAGGTAATTGAGCATTATATATCAAAACTGTAAAATATATTTTGACCCAGACTTTCAACTTCTAGAAATTTATCATATACACATATTTACCTATATGCAAAATACTTGAAAATATTTGTACAGAGTATTCATAACGCCTCTAATTATATATATATATATAAACACACACACACACACATATATATATGACGCTACATCCACACGAAGAAATACTCTACAGCTGTAAAAAAAAAAAAAAGAAGAAAGCTCTTTTGTATCGATATAAAAAAATATTCCCAAATACATTTTTCAGGGTATATATGGTGGGAAATAGACTATTCATTTTTTCCCTTTCTGATATTTGAATGATAGGATATAATACAAATTAATAAACGCATACAGACTAAAATTATGATGGGTAAATGGCTAAGAGCATAATAATCATTAAGTAAGTAACCAATAGTTAGGCAATAAAATTCAGTATCATTTGTGATTCTGGAACTTTTCAAGATGAAATTAAAATGGAGTCTCAAGTTATTTGTGGAGGAAAGATACAATTAACCACAAGTGTGGAAGTACTCAGTTGATGAAACAAATGAAAAATAATTTAAGTCAGGTGAATCTATAGACTGATTCACAAAGACTTTTCAGACTATATCCAGGTTTACCCATAGTCAGCCTATTTTTTTTAACTTTTAAAATTTACATCTCTAGTTATAAAATGGAAACTGATGCTCAGAAACATGAATCTTGTGGTGCTGTGGCAAATAAATGGGCTAGAACTACAGTCTCAGGTTTACATCACAGCTCTAATTTTCAACCAATCATTTGATTTCTGAGGACTGAAGTTTCTTAATAAGCTATAAAATAAAAACTAGGCATAATTATCACCAATATTCCTTCCAGTGTTAATATCCTCTATTATCATAATGTGGTACAAACACTGTAAGATTTTGAAAATTCATTAAAGAATTATGATGTAAGCTAGAAGATAAAATAGTCATACAGTGAAGAAGAATATGCATGCAAAACACAGCAGGTGAACATTTCCACTGTGCAATCTTGATGATAATTTGACTATTAAGAGGTCTGGGAGATGAAGAACCTATTATGAAATCAACCCTGGTATTTTCTCAAAGCTGCTGAATGGTTCAGAGTGAATACTATAACCTTTGTAGACAGGTTGAGAGACTAATGTCTCAAGACCAATGGTCACCATTTTGAATGAGCTACGGAGGCACCACAGAGTGTCATTTTGCAAAATAAAACATCATTCAGGAAAGTTCTAGCTGCCCAATATATACAATATTTGGAACTGAAATCTTGGGGGGAAAAAGGGTGAGATCAAAATCATTTTCTTTGGTCTGAGTTTTTTAAGGCCTTGCTGCTGTATTACAGATATATCTGGATTTTTTTTTAGGTTTTACCTAAGATACTTTTTAATACAATGTTGAACAAATGAGACTGCAGGAAAAAGAAAAATTTCCCCAAAACAAAACCAAAAAAGAAAACCAATAAAATTAAAGACCCACAATGGAAAAGTTCACTAAAACTTGGATGGTAAGCAAACATGTAACCTTGAGGCAAGTGCTATATCAGGATGGGAAACTAAGCCTTTGGCCCCTACAAAGCCGGGAGCTGAGGTGTAGTCTATCCAACTAAGCCAGGATCATCAAGGGGGTTATATTGAAAACTTAAGTGAACGAATTTCTAGAAAAATATCTCTTACCAAAAATGATTCAAGAAGAAATAAATATCTTGACTACACCCATAACAATTAAAGAAATGTGATCAATAATTAAAATATTTTCATTAAAATGTCAGACTAAATAATAGTGTATATTCAGTGAACAGTTGTCATACTTATATATTCAATCAATGAACAAATAATTTCAATAATTTATAAATTCTTCCAGAGACTAGGAAAATTAATATATAAGAAAAACTTGCAGTGTGTTCACATGGCCCAGATTTTCTTCAGTGAATATTCCCTAGGAGAAGAGTTATTGGACCATAGGATGTACACATCTTTGGTTGTGTGAGACAATGCTAAATTTTCCTCCAAAACACTTAGGCTTATTCGTATTCCATTTGGTAGTATGCAAGAGTTCCAGTTGCATTATCTTCTTGGCAACACTTGATAGCATCAGTTCTCTTAGTTTTGCCAATCTACTGTATTTAAGTTATTCATTTTGAACCTCTTTTTCTTTGGTTTCTCAGACTCCAAGTTGAGTCACGTAAAAAGCTTTTGCTAACAATCCACCACCACCTTCATGCCTATCAGCTCTTCTCTGAGTCATTCTTTTTTCCTTCCTTTCTAATGACAACATATTACTCTTCAATTTAAAGCTTTTTAAAAATAATATTACTTTCAGGATCTAGATGTTTGGTGCTATTAACTAAGAAATTTGTTTGCCATCATATAAACTTGGTAGCTCCCCAATATTATCCATTGAAGTCAAACATCAGTAACCATATGTTAAAATTATACAGTTTGTTCTGCCATATGCTTACTTTGAAACGCAAACTTGTTCCAAATGATTGATATATTAGAGAACTATTTGAGCAAAACACAAATTTTGCATTTGATTATGCACAAACTCATTTGTGATAAATATTAGATGACCACGGACAACTGCACTCAGCTGAACTGAGCCATATAGGAATACACAAATACCCATCTCGACCCCAAATCTTTAATAAGTATTACCCACCCACTCATTACACAGCCTATTTTAACATCAAATTTAACAAATAGTTATTATGCTCTTTCTACTAGGTAATGTGGTAGACACTAGTGACCAAGGGTACTCTGTGGTCATTAAACTCATCAACGGATGCAAAATCTCATAATAACTATTTTGCAGTAATACTCAATTTTAATTGTATTAAGTCCTATGAAGGAAAAGTATATGATGTTGTGAAAATGTGTTACATGAAGCTCTAGCCTAACTTGGGGGATATAGTTTAAGGATAGTCAGAGAAAGCTGCCTTGAGGAAATGACCTTTAAGCTGAGATGGCAAAGATGAATAAAAGATAGCCTGACAAAGGATACAAGTGATATAGAATGTACAGTACATGGGAATGCTCTGAAGTAAAAAGAAGTTTGGACTCTGAGGAATAGAGAGAAGAAGGCCAGTTTGGCAGAAGCGTAGAGAACAAAAAGAATTATGGCATGATAAAATAATGTAGTACATTCAATGGTGGGCCTCCAAAAGATATGTGCACCTGGAACCTGTGAATGTGATCTCATTTGGAAAAAGGGTCTTTGCAGATTTAATTATGAAAAAGATCTTCAAGATGAGATCATCAAAGATTAACAGAGTTGGCCCTAATTCCAATGACACATGTCCTTGTAAAACAGAAGAGGAGAAAACAGACATACAGAAGAGAAAGTGATGTAAGAATGGAGCCAGAGATGGAATGATGCATCTACAAGCCAAGGAATGCCAAGGATTTCCAGAAGCCACCGGAAGCTAGGAAAGAGGCATGAATAGATTTTCCCTCAGAGCCTTCAGAAGGCAGCAACACTGCCGACCCTGTGATTTTGGACTTCTGGTCTCCAGAACTGTGAGTGAATAAATTTCTGTTTTTTGAAGTCACTCAATTTATGACAATTTGTTGTAGCAGCCCAGGAAACTAACACAGAGGTGAAATCATTCAAGGGTCTTATAACTAATGTAACTATGGCGGGCAGCTTCTAGAGGGTTCCCAATAATCTCTGTCTCCAGGTATTCACACTGCTGTATAATCGGTTGCCCTTGAGTGTGCATTGAGATCAAATATGTAACTGTCTTTTGGGTTCTACGTTTTGATTTTTTTTTTATATTATTCTATTATGCTCAGGGCTTAGCCCAGTACCTGGTAAGTAATAAATGTCAATGTTTAAGAAATGCCTGGTTAATTACTTTGGTTTAGAAAACTAAGGAGTTGAAGGATTATGGAGTTGGAAAGGGTCTAAAGAAAGGCTCATTAAAATCGCCAATGTTTAAAGGAGAGGAAAAATTTTAAAAACAAGGAGGCTACAAAAATGAATAGTACCCACAGTATCATGACCTGGCATTGAAGCAAATGATAAATTACAATTTTACTCTTAAAAAATGGCAAGGAATGTATTCATTTTGTTCACTGTGTTATGTGAACTTAGACATATAACTTCTCTGTTGATTCTGTTTCTCATCTAAAAAATGCATATGATAATTGTCCAAACCTCAGATATAGAGAACAAACTAATGGTTACCAGTGGGAGAGTGAAGGGGGAAGGGGCAACATGGGGTAGGGGATCAAGAGGTATAAATTACTATGTATAAAATAAATAAGCTACAAGGGTATATTATACAGCACAGAGAATATAGCCAATATTTTAAACTAACTATAAGTGGAGTATAACCTTTCAAAATTGTGAATCACTATGTTATACACATGAAACTTACATAATATTGTAAATCAACTATACTTCAAAGAAATGAATAAGATATAAAATCTGTATAAATTATTTTAAAAGATGATACACCATTATCAAGTGATATTTACCTGTGGGATGCAAGGATGGTTCAACATATGCTAATCAATAAATGTGATATGCCACATTAACAGAATGAAGGATAAAAATCAAATGTTCATCTCAACGGATGGAAAAAAAGCATTTGACAATATTCAATATCCTTTCATGCTAAAGACTCTCAGCAAATTGAGTATAGAAGGAATTTACATCAACACTAAAAAAAGTCATATATCACAAGTCAATACTCACAGGTAGATAGCATCAAAAACAATAAAGTACTTGGAAATAAAAATCAAGGAGGTAGAAGATCTATATACTGAAAACTATAAGCATCGATGAAAGCAAATGAAGAAATCACAAATAAATAGAAAGATCCTGAGTTCATGGATTGAAGATTTAGTATTGTTAAAATGCCCATCCTTCTCAAATGCTATTCAGATTCAATGCAATCCCCATCAAAATTCTAATGGCATTTTTTACAGAAATAGAAAAACAATCCTAAAATTCATATGGAACTGCAAAAGACCCTGAGAGCCAAAGCAATCCTGAGAAAGAAGAAAAAAGCTGGAGACATCACACTTCCTGATTTCAAATTATATTACAAAACTAACAGTTCCATGTATCAGAAAAGCATAACGGGAAGAATTTTCAAGGTGAATTAATTACAAATTTCCTTGGGAACAGGAAATAAACTTATTAAGGAATTATAGTCACTCAAAAAAAAAAAAAAAGCATGGTACTGGCATAAAAATATGTAGACAGGGGCTTCCCTGGTGGTGCAGTGGTTGAGGGTCCGTCTGCCGATGCAGGGGACACGGGTTCATACCCCAGTCCGGGAGGATTCCACATACCGCGGAGCAGCTGGGCCCGTGAGCCGTGGCCGCTGGGCCTGCGCGTCCGGAGCCTGTGCTCTGCAACGCGAGAGGCCACAACAGTGAGAGGCCCGCGTACCAAAAAAAAAAAAAAAAAAAAAAAATGGTGCTGGGAAAACTGGATATTTGCATGCAGAAGAAAAAAAATCCCTATCTAACACTACTCACAAAAATTAATTCAAAATGAATTAAAGACTTAATGTAAGACCTGAAAACATAAAACTCCTAGAAGAAACCATAGAGGAAAAGTTCCTTGACATTGGTCTTCATAATGAATTTTTTTGATGTGACAACAAAAGCACAACAAAAGCAAAAATAAACAAGTGGGACTACATCAGACTAAAAATCTTCTGCACAGCAGATAAAACATTCAACAAAATGAAAAAGCAACCTAGGAAATGCAAGAAAATATTTGTAAACTCTGTATCTGATAAAGGGTTAAATATCCAAAATATATAAGGAATTCATACAACTCAATATCAAAAAAGCAAATTACCTGTTTAAAAATAGGCAAAGGACCTGAATAGACAATTTTCCACAGAAGATATACAAATGAGTAACAGGTAGCTGAAAAGGTACTCAACATGGCTAGTCATCAGGGAAATGTAAATCAAAAATACAGTGAGTTATCACCTCACATCTGTTAGGATGGCTATTCTTGAAAAGACAGGAGGTAAAAAGTGTTGGCGAGGATGTAGAGAAAAAGGAATGCTTTGTGCACTGTTTCGTGTGACTGTAAACTAGTACAGCCACTACAGAGAACAGTATGGAAGTTCCTCAAAAAATTAAAAATAGAACTACAATAAGATCCAGAAACTCGGACTTCCCTCGTGGTGCAGTGGTTAAGAATCCGCCTGCCAATGCAGGGGACACGGGTTCGAGCCCTGGTCTGGGAGGATCCCACATGCCGTGGAGCAACTAAGCCAATGTGCCATAACTACTGAGCCTGTGCTCTAGAGCCCGTGAGCCACAACTACTGAGCCTGTGTGCCACAACTACTGAAGCCCGTGCGCCTAGAGCCCATGCTCTGCAACAAGAGAAGCCTCCACAATGAGAAGCCCTCACGCCACAACAAAAAGTAGCTCCCGCTCGCCACAATTAGAGAAAGTCTGCACATAGCAACGAAGACCCAACGCAGCCAAAAATAAATATAAATGAATTTTTTTAAAAAAGGTCCAGAAATTCCATTTCTGTGTATATATCCAAAGGAAACAAAAAAAGTATCTGAAAGGGCTATCTGTACCCCACGCTTATTGCAGCATTATTTACTACACTCAAGATATGGAAATAACCTATAGTCTGTCTGTGTGTCTGTCGACTGATGAATGGATAAAGAAAATGTGGTATATATGTAGTGGATTATTGTTCAACTATAAATAAAAAGGAAATCTTGCTATTGGCAACAACATGGATGAACCTAGAAAGCACTACTAAGGGAAATAAGCCAGACAGAGTAAAACAAATACTAATATCACTTATATGTGGAATCTTAAAAAGTCAGTTCAAAGAAACAGAATCAGTTGGTGATTGCCAGGGACTGGGTGGGCAGAGGAAGTGGGGAAAAAGAGATGCCTAAGTTCTGGGATCTAATGTACAGCATGGGGATTATGGTTAATAATACTGTATTAACTACTTGAAATGCACTAAAAAGTAAATCTTAAGTGTTCTCCCCACAAAAAGAAAAATAATTGTAACTGTGAGATGATGATGTGTTAATTACCTTGATCGCAGTAATCATTTCACAATGTATACAGAATCAACGTGTTGAACATCTTAAATATACATGTGCAATTCTATTTCTCAATTATACCTCAAAAAAGCTGGCAAAAAATTAAAAAGCTGGTAATTTTGTACATGAGATGATGCATGTGAAAATATTTATTGAAAAATAAAGTGCTAAACACATATCAAGGATTATTATCATGAAAATTAACTAAACTGACTATTCCAGTTTCCTGTGTCTCAAATAACCACAGTTTTTATTAGCTACTTTTCAATCTTCCTCATTCTCCTCATACCTCCAACCTCACCTCTTTTGCTTCCTCAACCCCAGACTCTTAGCGGGGGCCTGTCTTCTAATTCAGAAAGAAAATAAAAGTTCTTATATGAAATTACTTAAAAGGCTACCATATCTATAAGCTTAGTTCAACTTCTCCTCTTTCATTCTCAATAATAACCAGTTTCTCCACACATGTTCTATTACAGTTTATGCCTTCTCAGAAATCACATGCTTGTGATTACTCCTAGATCTTGAAACTTTCTGCCCATGTTGATCATTCTTATCAGAATATTAAAGATATTCTGGCTTTTTGTCATAAAAACAACTGTGACCAGAACAATAATTACAATCACAGTGTAAACCACTCTCCCTAGAATTATGTTTCTTGTCCATTCACCTTTCTAATTACCCCTTCTGTACACTGTCAAACTTCTCAAAAGAGTTTTCTATGCTTATTGTCTCCAGTTTCTCAATTCTCTTTCAGCACACCATTTAACCCTACCACTGGAGTTACCACTGTCCTCTACATTATGAAGGACCCAGTGGCCACCAGGCTCTCAAGTAATAAAACCTGTTATAAAAAACAAAATCTGTTCAGTTCTCACCTCATTTGCCTTCTCAAAAGTCTTTGACACACTCTTCTTGTCTTCTAATTCTTTGCCTTTAAGGAAGGGAAAGAAGTAGGTGCCAGACTTTCTCAACCAAAACACAAATGAACAAAACTACACTTTGCCATATAAAAATACGATGGAGAAAAACAGAACAGACATTTTTACTCCTATTTTACACATAAGTAAATTGAGAATTAGTAAGTTTAATTCACTCTCCCAAGATATACAAAATGTGTGGATAACTAAGATTCAAACCCTTTTGAGTCCAACTCAGCTATGCTTTCTAAGTTGTAGAACATGATTTTAGATTGACCAAAACTTTATAATACTTCTACTCAGCAATCTTCAGAATCCCAATGTCTCCTATCCTACTCATCATATGCTGACAAAAAGACTGACCACCAATTTGCATAAATAATGAATAAATTGAAAATTTCAAAATCTATTATCATAATTAACTATAGTAGCACTAACCTCAAGAAGGATACACCCAGTAAAGCTACTGGTTCGTTAATTAAGCATTTATTAACATGCTATGGAATAAAAACTACTCATTCATATAAACGTATCTTGTTGCTATGGTAAATACTACCTAGCCATGAAGTAGGAAGCTAATTCTTGAATGGTATTAAGCTACTTTACAAAATGGTACAGTAAGAGTCCAAAGAGAGCCCCCTGTCACAAATATAATCTCAGTGGTGAAAGCTGGACATTTTTCACAAATTGATAATGCTCTGGTCCTGGATTAGAGTGCTGATACTCAGCTATTAGATATGCTTTTAGAGATTATAAAAAGCCCCAAGGTCCTATACCATCTGTCACAGGCATCAGTGGCTAAAGGGAAATAGATGTGGCACATAACACAACACAGACCGGCTATATTTAGAAGATGAGAATGTAGTCTGATAAGAGATAAGAGAAAGTACACACAGCTGGTGATACGTGCCAGGCAGAGCTCCAGTGGGAAGTAGGTATGTGTGCACTGCTCTATGAACTTAACAGAGCCCATGATCAATGCTAGGCCCTTCCACTTGAACCACTTTCTCAAACTACCTTTCCTTTATCTTGTTGCATTAGTTGGATATATTTCCCTTAAAATAGTAAAGGAAAGTTAAGTGTATCCTTTTAAAAAGTCAAGGAGCAAGTGTTTATAGAATTGAACCAATTCTATATATACTTATAAATCAATAGAGAAGACTATATAAAGGAGATTAAAATATCAGCTTTGTTGCTGCTCAAGTCCAGGTTGGATAAAAAAGACTTAGGTGTGCAGTAAAAAGTGTTTTCTTCTAAGGCTGAATTTCAGAACTCAACTTTCATTGGGTGGATCTTGAAAAGAGGAAAAACACATTCAAAATGCAATTTTCTGATGATGCTATAACCCGAATACTAGCTTACAAATACAGGCAGATCTCTGCTTTTTCATGAGAATATCTAATGAAGGAAGAAAAAGCTTAGAGTGATCAAGAAGTACACAAGGACCTGAGACAAAAGCAGTGCCCTTTTAGCCTACTGCCAGGGCCCCAGAGGAGCCCTACATGATGCTGATTGACACCAGTTTCAATCAGTATCAAAGTGCATGCAATTTCAGACACAAAGTGTGTGTGATTCACAATGTTCCCCTGGGTGCTGCTTGGGATCAAGGATGCTTGCTCAGAAAAGATAAAGACAAATAAAGACCCCTCTAAAGACAGATAGATGCCCATCTCCCTCCCATGTCAGTCAGCTCTTTATGCAATGTGACATCTTAATAAGGCATAGAATTTTACTTTTTGACAAAAAGAAGATGCTGTCATCTTAGAGCAGTGTGGCTTCATGGTTTATTAAGCCAGAAAGAACTGTCTGTCTCCCTCCCAATTCTGTAGGGCCCGGGAGCTCAAAGGTCAAACTTCCAATTTAGATTAGTGTTTCCCCATATGACAAGGCAATGTCAGTTCCTAAAGCAAGCCAACTACAAATAAAACTCCTAACAGATTTCCTGAATTCCATAAACAACACAGAATTTTTTGAATAAAAGACAGATTTTCAAATCTATATTATCTCATTTTTGCAGGATTTTTATGATTTTAGGGGAAAAAATATTTGATACATATTGTGAGCAATTTCTAAAACTTTGGCTCCAGACATCAGTAAATAACAATGTCCCCAGACATGCAGCAACTGACCCACTGCTAGAAAGCTCAGCATCTGGTGACAGAGGCCTCCACTCTCTCTTCCCAAAGAACTATTAGCTCCTGGAACCCTGATGAACTCCTTTCTCAGGATACCTTTTTATACACCTGTACCCGTCTTTCCTTTAACTTAAATTCTTAAAGGAAGGGAACATTTTTTCATTTTATTGCAAGACATTCCTTATCACCAAATTTTCTTTATGCCCTGCCTCATTCAAAAGTGGCTTTTAGAAAAGGTAGCAGGGCTTCCCTTGTGGCACAGTGGTTAAGAATCCACCTGCCAATGCAGGAGACACGAGTTCAATCCCTGGTCTGGGAAGATGCCACATGCAGCTGAGCAACTAAGCCCGTGCACCACAACTACTGAGCCTGCGCTCTAGCGCCCGTGAGCCACAAGTACTGAGCCCACGTGCCATAACTACTGAGCCTGCATGCCACGACTACTGAAGCCCGTGCACCCTAGAGCCCATGCTCTGCAACAAGAGAAGTCATCGCCATGAGAAGCCTGTGCACCACAATGAAGAGTAGTCCCCGCTCGCTGCAACTAGAGGAAGCCCACTCACAGCAACAAAGACCCAACACAACCAAACATAAAATAAATAAAAATAAATAAGTTAAAAAAAATAAAATGTACCACAAAAAGTATACATATAACAATAATAATAATTTTTTTTAAAAGTAAGGACCAAGGACAGAAAGAAATATTAAATCAACTGGGCCAAACCATTTATTTAATAATTGCTGTGATGATGCTATATTTGGCTCTCTGATTCCTGCTACATGTGACAGAAATGGAGAATAAATTACTGTGTTTCTATTATCAAAATCAAGGATAAATCCTGGCTCTAGGTAGTTGTTCTACTGTCCACTGTTTAACTAACTGAGACAATCAGAAGTCTACCTTTATTTTGTATTCTAACAGCATCACTCTCGTTAAAACGTACTTTAATGTTATGCTCTTGGTTTTGTCAAAGTTATTCTACAAAAGTACCTATATGAACAGAGATTTTTCTTTTCAATATGCAGTATATCACTAAGTGTTTAGTATACAAAGATAAAGGTAAGAAATATTAAATTTCAGATCATGAAAGTCTTTTTTATATGAGGATGATATTAATAAATCAGCATGAATCCTTGAGTTTGGAAATTAAATAATTGTATACTGATGGATTACATTATTTATATTGTGTATTAATATACCATTAACCATATTTCATAGCCATATTCCTTTGTCACTGGATTATCTTGAAACTTTTTTAAAGAGGATACCAGGGCTTCAGTTTCCAAAGGTTAGTCAGCAATGCTGAAGTTAGAATTTCATAAGAAAGAAAAACATTTGCTGTACTGAAAATAAACCATTGTACAGAGGAAGAGGAAAGACAATTCCTAAAGGAATAAGATTTTAACACATAGCTAGTAGAGACTGATGCTCTTTTTCTTGAAATTTCCAGATTCAGAGAATATTTCAGCTGTCAGGGATCCTAAAGGTATAGACTACCTCCTTAATTAACAAGAGAGAAAAAAATGGAGGCACATAGAGGCTAAGTGCCTTGCCCATAGTTGCACAAGCAACTAGTAGGAAAATCTAGACTAGATCCCAAGACCCTATTTTGTTTGTTTGTTTGATCTTTTTTTTAACATCTTTATTGGAGTATAATTGCTTTACAATGGTGTGTTAGTTTCTGCTGTATAACAAAGTGAATCAGCTATACATATACATATATCCCCATATCCCCTCTCTCTTGCGTCTCCCTCCCACACTCCCTATCCCACCCCTCTAGGTGGTCACAAAGCACCGAGCTGATCTCCCTGTGCTATGTGGCTGCTTCCCACTAGCTATCCATTTTACATTTGGTAGTGTATATAAGTCCATGTCACTCCCTCACCTCGTCCCAGCTTACCATTCCCCCTCCCCGTGTCCTAAAGTCGATTCTCTATGTCTGCATCTTTATTCCTGTCTTGCCCCTAGGTTCGTCAGAACCTTTTTTTTTTTTTTTAGATTCCATATATATGCGTTAGCATATGGTATTTGTTTTTCTCTTTCTGACTTAACTTCACACTTTATGACAGACTCTACGTCCATCCACTTCACAACAAATAACTCAATTTCATTTCTTTTTATGGCTGAGTAATATTCCATTGTATATATGTGCCACATCTTCTTTATCCATTCATCTGTCGATGGACACCTAGGTTGGTTCCATGTCCTGGCTATCGTAAAGAGGTTCAATGAACATTGTGGTACATGACTCTTTTGGAATCATGGTTTTCTCAGGATATATGCCCAGTAGTTTGCTGGGTCGTATGGTAGTCCTATTTTTCGTTTTTTAAGGAACCTCCATACTGTTCTCCATAGTGGCTCCATGACCCTGTTTTGAGGGGCAATATCCTTCCCACTGCAGAATTCTCAACTCTTCCTAGCCCCAAAACACTTGGAAGACAAATCTGTCCCCCCAAAATATTCCCATTCAACTCAGATCCAAGCAGAAGTAACTCCTGATTGTCTATTTCTTTCTTTTAAGTTTTAAATTGGGTCTATTTTCTAACAATGGTAGGAAGTTTTTAAAGAAAGTGAAGATTGTTTTGGAGGCTCCCAAATTTTCAAATTCAATATAGTTAAAAATTGATATGCTATACTCTTTGTAGTTGAACAAGATCAATACATTCTCTTAAATGAGTCAAAGAAGACAAAGAGACAACAGTGGTAACTTCTTCAGTGATTTTTATCAAATTAACTTAAGTAATCAGATAGTTCAATCAATGTGGCTAATCAATTTCACTAATCGTTGGAGCAACTAACATAGATTTGTCACAACATGTATGTAGCCCTTCGTTATATCCCTTCACATAGCTAGCTATTCCTTGGTACCGTACACATGCACTTACTATTGTACTTACCACATTGGTTTGTAAATTTTTATTTCTTTTATCATACTACTAAAAACAAAATAATCTTTATATAATTGTCTTATATAATATTTTCTGTTTTATTTTGCTTAATAAATATTTGATGATCACCTACTTCATTTTGGGCACCATATTAGCTACTGATCTTTTGAGTTTTGTTGGGGAGACATACATACCATTTTTATTTATAATATCATTACTGTGACAGAGGGATGCACAGAAAGTACTGAGGACGACCATGTAGGGCTTAGGGGTCATTATAAAAGTGGTAATTACACAAGAGCTGAATGTAAGGAAACAGAACAAAGTAGCTAGGTTAATAAAGGTAGGGGAAGTGGAAAGAAGAGTGGTCTAGGGAAAGAAAACATGCAAAATCTATAGAAGCATGACAAGTCATCATATGGTGCAAAGTGGGGCAGCTTAGGAAGGCAAAAAATTCTCAATAGTATTAGAACAGTAATTTTCAATCTTTGGTGAGTACCAGAGTCACGTGGAGAACTAACAAAGCATGCAAAAGACCAGGCCTGTGGAAGTAGATGAGGTATTTTACCAAGTCCTCAGGTGATTCTGATGCACATCAAAGCTTGAGAACCATTGTTAGTAGAGCATAAAGTGCTAGATGAAGAAGGTGTGTGAAGTACAAGTTAGAAAAATCAGGCAAGGAAGAGGTAAGAATTATATTCTAGGTTAAAGTAAGTTATGTGTCAATCTTGTGTTAAAACAATCATATGTTAAAAAGAAGTCTACCCACAGTATCTTTCGGTAGTAGGGAAGTGACACAAATATTCTTGCATTTTAGATTAATTACTGCCAACAGTAAATAAAATATATTTGAGATGGAAAGAAAAATCAGAGAAAAGAGCAATTAACAGGTCATTACAATATCACAGGTGAAAGAGGATAAGGGGCTACACTAGGGATGGGGTTATAGAGATGAAGTGGTAAAATATTGCAGTCATATTAAGTCATCAACTTGTATTTAGTAAAATCCGGGACAGGTTTAGGTAGTACGTGTCATGACTAAGTGTGAGTAAATTGAAAATAATCCCTCAGTTTACTAAATCATAGAAGACTAAAACTGAAAATAAACCAACAGACAGATATTAAGTAATAACTGTTGAATCCATTATAGTCAGCCTACAAAAGCCCTAGGACTGCAACATGAAGTCATCACCTGAGTGGAACCTATTTTTAAAGTTGATGTTAAAAAATATATTTAATGCAAACACAGAATATGTCTTGATTATATAAAGAACAATAAAATAAAGATCAGTGTGTTCACCACTTCGCATAAGAAACAGAACATTACACATACATTTGAAGCCTCTGTGCCCCTGCCCAGTCACATCCTTTTGCTTTCCCATTATTCTTTTAAAACATGTGTTTATAATTTTGTTTTCTTTATGGTTTAGTGACAATGGATATATCCTATATAATGTGGTTGAGTTTTATCTGCTGGGTGTTTTATAAAATTACTGTCGTGATGTCTCCTACAGCTTGTGCTTTCTTCTCAACATGTGTGTGAGATGATTCATTTTGATGTGTAACACTTCGGTTCATTCATTTTCATTTTGTTCAGTAGTCTGTTGTACGAAGAGACTGCTATTTGTTTAACCACTTCCCCGCCATTAAAAGTTTGAGTTGCTTTCAATTTTTTCTTTATCATAAACAATGCTACTTTTAATATTCTTGTACGTGTCTCCCAGAGAACATATAAAAGAGTTTCCTCTACCATGATAGCTTTGTTTGATGAAGACCCATTATGTGGCAGCCTAGTACACACACGTACAGACACATGTGTGCACACACACATAACCTAAGCAAATTTTTCTGGAAACAATATTTACCCTAACTACTTAGATACATTCTAATATTTTCTAATTTCTTGTATTCTACTATATTGTATACTATTATATTTCACTTTTAACATGCTGGTATTTGGTTGCTAAATTAATTTTTTTTAAAGATAGTAATAATACATTTGATAAACTACTAACCATGAGAGAAAATATGAATTATAAATGTAATAAATAAAAGGGAAAATTTTGTAACTATGTAAGGTGACATGTTAACTAGACATTGTGGTGATCATTTCACAATGTACACAAGTATCAACTTATTATCTTATACACCTGAAGCTAATAAAATGTTGTATGCCAATTATACCTCAATTAAAAAGTATATAATAGGGCTTCCCTGGTGGCGCAGTGGTTGAGAGTCCGCCTGACGATGCAGGGGACACGGGTTCGTGCCCCGGTCCGGGAAGATCCCACATGCCGTGGAGCGGCTGGGCCCGTGAGCCATGGCCGCTGGGCCTGCACGTCCAGAGCCTGTGCTCCACAACGGGAGAGGCCACAACAGTGAGAGGCCCACGTAAGTTCTGGAGGCTGGGAAATCCAAGATCAAGGTGCTAGCAAGGTAGGTTTCAGTCTGAGTCCTCTTCTCGGCTTGTAGGTGGTCACCATCTCATTGTGTGCTCACATAACCTCTTCTTTGTGCATGCTTGAGGAAAGGAAAGGGAAGGGAAGAGAGAGGGAGGGAGAGAGAGGGGGAGAGGGAGAGGGAGAGAGAGAGGGAAAGAGAGGAAGAGAGAGGAAGAGAGAGGGAGAGAGAGGGAGAGAGAGAGAGCTCGTTGCTAAATTAATTTTTAAATCGACCTACGTTCTGAAAATCCCTGCTCCAGAGTGTAAACCTAGAAAAGGAATTTCTGATACATATATACATCCTCAGCTTTATAAAATAATGCCAAATTCCAAAGAGTTTGTAGCAATTTACTCTCTCATCATCGGTGTATGTTGTTGTCCCAAACATACAGCAAAACGTATTTTACCCAGTCTGTTTAGTATAAAATAATATTATACTGTTTGATGGCCTTTTCATATTTTCCTTGGAAATTTGCTTCTTCTGCTTATAAATGCCTGTTTTCCCCCATTTTGCATTAGGTTGCTCATCTGTCTCTTCTTGGTCTGTAGAAATGTTTTAATTATGTAGCCATGATACAGATCTTTTGTTGGTTATCTTTACCTGGTATGGCTTATTTTTTAAGGTAAATATTGATGTAAGAAGTTTTTATTTTAAAGTAGTTAAATGTATCTATCATTATAATCATCATTCCATTAGTATTATGAATGTGGTTTATGTCTTGTTTTAGAACTATAGAAGGCAAAATTATTAATAATCAAAATATGATGGATAACCTTAGCCATATACAGAAGTAATTCTACCTGAGGCTTGGCAAACACCAAAGAAACCTGTTAGCTTAATCATTTGTGATGCTACCAATCTGAGTTCCAATATGTTAACATAGGAATGTTCTTTGATGTGTGCCTAGAAAAGTAAATGGATAGTAAGATATTGAGTTTATTGAACATTGTCAGAGAAATAACTATATTCCAACAACTACTGGTCCTTTAGTCAATATTGGGGTGAATTTTACTGTGGGGAATCTGCCTTTTCATAGTGTGCCTAAAATAGATTTCATGACTATCCAGTACTATTTGAATAAGTCATTGTTCACTAAATAAATGTATCCATAAAAATTTGGTTTCCTCAGTGCTTTAATACTACAGAGAAGATACTCTGAATTACTGATACCAGTGTTTAGTTAATAGAGAAATATATATCCCATTGTAAAGTTAATAGACAGTGTCCTGGTATAAGAATTATCTCTTCTGAGTTAATCTTTGTGTATCCCAAAATTTTTTATCAAGTTGGGGTCAGCTTGAGGAGTTGGGGATAAAGCTGAGTAGATCTGAGAACCAAAGACTGGACTCACCAAGAACTATCACCCCCACAAAACTCTTTCTGGAGAGCTGCTGACCACTGATTTCTGACATCGTAACTGTTTACTGAGTATCACAACTGAATTATCATTTGGGATCAGCATGTGACTTAGAAAGTGTGGAGAACTGTGCAAGATACTAAAAAAGAACAGATACCTGGAGGATGCAGGTCACATTTACATTTATTTGAATTATTTTTTAGCCTTCTGCTTTCAAAAATAAAAGAATCTTCAGACTAGGTTCTTTCCCTGGTCCACTATTTTCCCACCTCTATTTTAACACCAGACATATGCAAAGAGACATATATACTCTTTTTTATTCATTCATTCATTCATTTATTGGCTGCGTTGGGTCTTTGTTGCTGTGTGTGGGCTTTAGTTGTGGTGAGCAGGGGCTACTCTTCACTGAGGTGAGCGGGCTTCTCATTGTGGTGGCTTTTCTTGTTGTGGAGCATGGGCTTTAAGCGCACAGGCTTCAATAGCTGTGGTACGTGGGCTCAGTAGCTGTGGCTTGCAGGCTCCAGAGCGCAGGCTCAGTAGTTGTGGCGCACGGGCTTAGTTGCTCCGTGGCATGTGGGATCTTCCTGGACCAGGGCTCGAACTTGTGTCTCCTGCATTGGCAGGTGGATTCTTAACTACTGTGCCACCAGGGAAGTCCAGACTTATATACCCTTAATCATTTATACCTTTACAGAATTAGAAAACATTCTATTTCTAATAATAAATATAATCAATTTTACTTGCATTAAAAAATAACACATTTTAGCATAGCTCCTAAATTTTTTACACTCCAAGACTGAAAAAATTTTGTCAGTAAATAATATTGTTTTGTTGTATTTTTGCATTTTAAGTAGTTCAAAGAATTTTTTTTAATGATAGAAGATTTTATGAATTTTGTAGTAAATTTTAACATTTCACAAAACTGCATTTCTTAGGATGCTAAAAGCCAAGTATTTATAATCATTTACAACCTTCTTGGGGAAAAGAGGACTTATGCATAAATATGTAACTGCCCATTCTATACCATATAACAATTACTGTGTTAGTTTTATAGACTATCTCTACAACACATGTGTGTTTGAATGAAAGTGCAGATATCAGTCACACGATTTGATGATGATTCTTTTTGTTTGGTTTACAATTTTATTCCACTATCTGCATGTTTAACTTTTCACAGTCTGCTGGGGAATATGCATTGCACATTTGTAAATACAATTTTGCTTCAATTTCTCAGACTCTTTGTGTGTGTGTGTTTTCAAATCAGAATGTTTTAAATAAGGTAGAAATACAAATCTTCTTAGAAGTATTTAATTTTCTTATAAGATCCTTTTAAATAAAAATTTAAAACTCTTCTTTCTCAGTAGCATTTTTTTCCCATTTTCCTCTTTTCATAACAGAGTCTTATGCCTCCACATCAACATTCTGGCATATCTCTAATTATAGGAAGACTACAGTTCTTTCTCTGCTTCATATTTAGAAACTATTTTTAGATGCTGGCTTTTACATGCATCTTTCTTTTTCTAAGTGATTCTTTCATCTAAAATCAGAGATAACTTTGTCAAGCTAATGCTGCCTAGCTAAAAATACAGGGGAATGCAGTACTCTATATTTACATCATATAAGTAACAGAAAACATTTTACTGGATGGCAAATGACCAGGACCCAAGTTAGAAAATCAGGAGAGAACATGTTTCAGATCCTCTAAAAATATACAGTGTTTGGGTATACTGATCTTTTTCCTTGGAGAATGTAGGTTTTTAAATTCCAAAATAAAATAACTAAGTGAAATTCTGAAATTGAAAATCTGTCTTAACAAAGATCAGTTTTACATTTCTGGATTCAGAAATTCATTTCTGAATTCTAGATACTGGCTGCTTCTCTCATTTCCAAATATTTCATGTTATTGAAGGTTCAAATCATTCCCACACATGACATAGGAGTTCTCCTGGGGGTATGGCAAGCTCAGAAATCAATCAAAGCAAAGACTCTGTGCGTGTAGATTAGAAGAAGGGTAAGATGAAAATTATCTGCCTGTATTTAAGAATATTTTAATCTAACTAAATGCCTCTATAATGCAAAAGTTAGATTTGCTTTCTAGTTTACAGCTATATTCAAAGCCATTGTTTTATATCTTTTGGTTCAAAGTATAGTTTCAATCAACCTTATACCTGGTGGTCAGCCCACTGAAGAAGACCCTTGGCAGAACAGAATGGGATCAAAGAAATGTATGCTGGAAGGACATAGCACAGTGATCAATAGTTTAAACAAAGAAATGAAACTGGGGCAAGAGAAATTGTCTAAAGCTAGTTCAGTTTAATTTCCTGGATGAAACTTCCAATAGCAATTGAGTTCAATTCCATAACTATCAATTAACTTTAAAAAAGTTCCCCAGGTTCAATATACAACCAAAGCTTCAAACCAGAACATAAATAAAAATTAACAGTATTTTTCTCTTATTGCATTAGTGTGATTTAAGTAGGATCTGAAACATTCCTTATAGCATATACCTCCAGGTCATCTTCTCAATGTGCAAGCAAAACTGAGTTCTTATGTCAACCTACAGCAAGCGACACATTTATGGTTATCATACATTATTCAACTCACATATCTTTGTTCAAATATTAAATCATTCCCTCTTAGCATAAAAGAGACGTTGGCTTTATTTTGACTGTAGAGTAGCAAATTAATATAAGCAAGTTCAGTTATTAATTCTCCTGACAGGTGTCACACTTCCAAAGGAAAGCAGAACACTTTTCAAAACATATATTTCAAACGCGTTTTTTTTTTTAACATCTTTATTGGAGTATAAATGCTTTTCAATGGTGTGTTTGTTAGTTTCTGCTTCATAACAAAGTGAATCAGTTATAAACATACATATATCCCCATATGTCTTCCCTCTTACGTCTCCCTCCCTCCCACACTCCCTATCCCACCCCTCTATGTGGTCACAAAGCACCGAGCTGATCTCCCTGTGCTGCTTCCCACTAGCTATCTATTTTACGTATGGTAGTGTATATATGTCCATGCCACCCTCTCACTTTGTTCCATATTACCCTTCCCCCTCCCCATATCCTCAAGTCCATTCACTAGTAGGTCTGTGTCTTTATTCCCATTGCCCCTAGATTCCTCATGACCTTTTTCTTTTTCTTTTTTTTAGAGTCCATGTATATGTGTTAGCATACGGTATTAGGTTTTCTCTTCCTGAATTACTTCACTCTGTATGACAGACACCAGGTCGATCCACATTACTACAAATAACTCAATTTCGTTTCCTTTTATGGCTGAGTAGTATTCCATTTATATATGTGCCACATCTTCTTTATCCATTCATCTGTCAATGGACACTTAGGTTGGTTCCATGCCCTGGCTATTGTAAACAGAGGTACAATGAACATTGTGGTACATGACTCTTTTTGAAATACGGTTTTCTCAGGGTATATGCCCAGTAGTGGGATTGCTGGGTCGTATGGTAGCTCTATTTTTAGTTTTTTAAGGAAGCTCCATACTGTTCTCCATAGTGGCTGTATCAAGTTACATTCCCACCAACCGTGCAAAAGGGCTCCCTTTTCTCCACACCCTCTCCAGCACTTATTGTTTGTAGATTATTTGGTGATGGCCATTCTGACTGGAGTGAGGTGATATCTCATTGTAGTTTTGAGTTGCATTTCTCTAATGATTAGTGATGTTGAGCATCCTTTCATGTGTTTGTTGGCAATCTGTATATCTTCTTTGGAGAAATGTTTAGGTCTTCTGCCCATTTTTAGATTGGGCTGTTTTTTTGATATTGAGCTGCATGAGCTGCTTGTAAATTTTGGAGATTAATCATTTGTCAGTTGCTTCATTTGCAAATATTTTCTCCCATTCTGAGGGTTGTCTTTTCATCTTGTCTATGGTTTCTTTTGCTGTGCAAAAGCTTTTAAGTTTCATTAGGTCCCATTTGTTTATTTCTGTTTTTATTTCCATTTCTCTAGGAGGTGGGTAAAACAGGATGTTGCTGTGATGTATGTAATAGAGTGTTCTGGCTATGTTTTCCTCTAAGAGTTTGATAGTGTCTGGCCTTACATTTAGCTCTTTAATCCATTTTGAGTTTATTTTTGTGTATGGTGTTAGGGAGTGTTCTAATTTCATTCTTTTACATGTAGCTGTCCAGTTTACCCAGCACCACTTATTGAAGAGACTGTCTTTTCTTCACTGTATATTTTTGCCTCCTTTATCAAAGATAAGGGGACCATATGTGCGTGGGTTTATCTCTGGGCTTTCTATCCTGTTCCATTGATCTATATTTCTGTTTTGTGCCAGTACCATACTGTCTTGATTACTGTAGCTTTGTAGTATAGTCTGAAGTTCGGGAGCCTCATTCCTCAAACTCCGTTTTTCTTTCTCAAGATTGCTTTGGCTATTCGGGATCTTTTGTGTTTCCATACAAATTGTGAAATTTTTTGTTCTAGTTCTGTGAAAAATACCATTGGTAGTTTGATAGGGATTGCATTGAATCTGTAGATTGCTTTGGGTAGTAGAGTCATTTTCACAATGTTGACTCTTCCAAACCAAGAACATGGTATATCTCTTCATCTTTTTCTATCATCTTTAATTTCTTTCATTAGTGTCATAATTTTCTGCATACAGGTCTTTTGTCTCCTTAGATAGGTTTGTTCCTAGATATTTTAGTCTTTTTGTTGCAATGGTAAATGGGAGTGTTTTCTTAATTTCACTTACAGATTTTTCATCATTATTGCATAGTAATGCAAGAGATTTCTGTGAATTAATTTTGTTTTCTGCTACTTTACCAAATTCATTGATTAGCTTTAGTAGTTTTCTGGTAGCATGTTTAGGATTCTCTATGTATAGTATCATGCCATCTGCAAACAGTGACAGCCTTACTTCTTCTTTTCCGATTTGGATTC
Organism: Monodon monoceros; assembly: GCF_005190385.1. Taxonomy (NCBI): domain Eukaryota; kingdom Metazoa; phylum Chordata; class Mammalia; order Artiodactyla; family Monodontidae; genus Monodon; species Monodon monoceros. The sequence continues at coordinate 99,166,768 of NW_021703768.1, read as the reverse complement.
CTTTTATTTCTTTTTCTTCTCTGATCGTGGTGGCTAAAACTTCCAAAAATATGTTGAATAATAGTGGTGAGAGTGGGCAACCTTGTCTTGTTCCTGATCTTAGTGGAAATGCTTTCAGTTTTTCACCATTGAGGATGATGTTTGCTGTGGATTTGTCATATATGGCCTTTATTATGTTGAGGAAAGTTCCCTCTATGCCTACTTTCTGGAGGGTTTTTATCATAAATGAGTGTTGAATTTTGTCAAAAGCTTTCTCTGCATCTATTGAGATGATCATATGGTTTTTCTCCTTCAATTTGTTAATATGGTGTATCACATTGATTGATTTGCGTATATTGAAGAATCCTTGCATTTCTAGGATAAACCCCACTTGATCATGGTGTATGATCCTTTTAATGTGCTGTTGGATTCTGTTTGCTAGTATTTTGTTGAGGATCTGTGCATCTATGTTCATCAGTGTTATTGGTCTGTAGTTTTCTTTTTTGTGACATTTTTGTCTGGTTTTGGTATCAGGGTGATGATGGCCTCATAGAATAAGTTTGTAAGTGTTCCTCCCTCTGCTATATTTTGGAAGAATTTGAAAAGGATAGGTGTTAGCTCTTCTTTAAATGTTTGATAGAATTCGCCTGTGAAGCCATCTGGTCCTGGGCTTTTGTTTGTTGGAAGATTTTTTAATCACAGTTTCAATTTCAGTGATTGTGATTGGTCTGTTCATATTTTCTATTTCTTCCTGGTTCAGTCTCGGAAGGTTGTGCATTTCTAAGAATTTGTCCACTTCTTCCAGGTTGTCCATTTTATTGGCATATAGTTATTTATAGTAATCTCTCATGATCCTTTGTATTTCTGCAGTGTCAGTTGTTACTTCTCCTTTTTCATTTCTAATTTTATTGACTTGAGTCTTCTCCCATTTTTTCTTGATGAGTCTGGCTAATGCCTTATCAATTTTTTTTTATCTTCTCAAAGAACCAGCTTTTAGTGTTATTGAACTTTGCTATCATTTCCTTCATTTCTTTTTCATTTATTTCTGATCTGATCTTTATGATTTCTTTCCTTCTGCTAACATTGGGGTTTTTTTGTTCTTTGTCTCTAATTGCTTTAGGTGTAAGGTTAGGTTGTTTATTTGAGATGTTTCTTGTTTCTTGAGGTAGGATTGTATTGCTATAAACTTCCCTCTTAGAACTGCTTTTGCGGCATCCCATAGGTTTTGGGTCGTCGTGTTTTCATTGTCATTTTTTCTAGGTATTTGTTGATTTCCTCTTTGATTTCTTCAGTGATATCTTGGTTATGAAGCAGTGTATTGTTTAGCCTCCATGTGTTTGTATTTTTTACAGATCTTTTCCTGTAATTGATATCTAGTCTCATAGCACTGTGGTCAGAAAAGATACTTGATACAATTCCAATTTTCTTAAATTTATGAAGGCTTGATTTGTGACCCAAGATATGATCTATCCTGGAGAATTTATCAAAAGGACTTGAGAAGAAAATGTATTCTTTTGTTTTCAGATGGACTGTCCCATAAATATCAATTAAGTCCATCATGTTTAATGTATCATTTAAAGCTTGTGTTTCCTTATTTATTTTCTTTTTGGATGATCTGTCCTTTGGAGAAAGTGGGGTGTTAAAGTGCCCTACTATGATTGTGTTACTGTCAATTTCCCCTTTTATGGCTGTTAGCATTTACTTTATGTATTGAGGTGCTCCTATGTTGGGTGCATAAATATTTACAATTGTTATACCTTCTTCTTGAATTGACCCCTTCATAAATATGTAGTGTCCTTCTTTGTGTCTTGTAATAGTCTTTATTTTAAAGTCTCTTTTGTCTGATATGAGAATTGCTACTCCAGCTTTCTTTTGGTTTCCATTTGCATGGAATATCTTTTTCCATCCCCTCACTTTCAGTCTGTATGTGTTCCTAGGTCTGAAGTGGGTCTCTTGTAGACAGCATATATATGGGTCTTGTTTTTGTATCCACTCAACCGGTCTATGTTTTTTGGTTGGAGAATTTACTCCATTTACATTTAAGGTAATTATCGATATGTATATTCCTATTACCATTTTCTTAATTGTTTTGGGTTTGTTATTGTAGGTCTTTGCTTCTCTTGTTTTTCCTGCCTAGAGAAGTTCCTTTAGCATTTGTTGTAAAGCTGGTTTGGTGGTGCTGAATTCTCTTAGCTTTTGCTTGTCTGTAAATCTTTTAATTTTTCCGTCAAAACTGAATGAGATCCTTCTGGGTAGAGTAATCTTGGATGTAGGTTTTTCTCCTTCATCACTTTATATATGTCCTGCCACTCCCTTCTGGCTTGCAGAGTTTCTGCTGAAAGTTCAGCTGTTAACCTTATGGGGATTCCCTTGTGTGTTATTTTTTTTCCCTTTGCTGCTTTTAATACTTTTTCTTTGTATTTAATTTTTGATAGTTTGATTAATATGTGTCTTGGCTTGTTTCTCCTTGGATTTATCCTGTATGGGACTCTCTGTGCTTCCTGGACTTCGTTGACTGTTTCCTTTCCCATATTAGGGAAGTTTTCGACTATAATCTCTTCAAATGTTTTCTCAGTCCCTTTCTTTTTCTCTTCTTCTTCTGGGACCCCTATAATTTGAATGTTGGTGCGTTTAATGTTGTCCTAGACGTCTCTGAGACTGTCCTCAATTCTTTTTTCTTTATTGTGCTCTGTGGCAGTTATTTCCACTATTTTGTCTTCCAGGTCACTTATCCGTTCTGCCTCAGTTATTCTGCTACTGATCCCTTCTAGAGAAGTTTTAATTTCATTTATTGTGTTGTTCATCACTGTTTGTTTGCTCTTTAGTTCTTCTAGGTCCTTGTTAAACGTTTCTTGTATTTTCTCCATTCTATTTCCAAGATTTTGGATCATCTTTACTATCATTATTCTGAATTCTTTCTCAGGTAGACTGTCTATTTCCTCTTCACCTGTTAGGTCTGTTGGGTTTTTTGCCTTGATCCTTCATCTGCTCTGTGTTTCTCTGTCTTCTCATTTTGCTTAACTTACTGTGTTTGGGGTCTCCTTTTCGCAGGCTGCAGGTTCATAGTTTCCATTGTTTTTGGTGTCTGTCTGCAGTGGCTAAGGTTGGTTCAGTGGGTTGTGTAGGCTTCCTGGTGGAGGGGACTAGTGCCTGTGTTCTGGTGGATGAGGCTGGATATTGTCTTTCTGGTGGTCAGGTCCACGTCTGGTTGTGTGGTTTGGGGTGTCTATGTACTTATTATGATTTTAGGCAGCTTCTCTGCTAATGGGTGGAGTTATGTTCCTGTTTTGCTAGTTGTTTGGCATAGGGTGTCCAGCACTGTAGCTTTCTGGTCGTTGAGTGGAGTTGGGTCTTGGCATTGAGATAGAGACCTATGGGAGATTTTTGCTATTTGATATTACGGGGAGCTGCGAGGTCTCTTGTGGACCAGTGTTCTGAAGTTGGCTCTCCAACCTCAGGCACAGCCCTGATGCCTGGCTGGAGCACCAATAGCCTGTCATCCACACGGCTCAGAATATAAGGGAGAAGAAAAAGAAAGAAAGAAAGAAGGTAAAATAAAATAAAGTAACATAAAATAAAGTTATTAAAATAAAAGGTAATTATTTTAAAAAATATTTTTAAGTAATTAAAAAAAAAAAGAAGAGAGCAACCAAACCAAAAAACAAATCCACCAATGATAACAAGTGCAAAAACTATACAAGGAAAAAGAAAAAAAAAAAATGGACAGACAGAACCCTAGGACAAATGGTAAAAGCAAAGCTGTACAAATAAAATCACACACAGAAGTATACACATACACATTCAGAAAAAGGGAAAAAAAGAAAAAAAAAAATATATATATATATCATTGCTCCCAAAGTCCCCTCCTCAATTTGGGATGATTCGTTGTCTATTCAGGTATTCCATAGATGCAGGGTACATCAAGTTGATTGTGGAGATTTAATCCACTGCTCCTGAGGCTGCTGGGAGAAATTTTCCTTTCTCTTCTTTGTTCACACAGCTCCCGGGATTCAGCTTTGGACTTGGCCCCACCTCTGTGTGTATGTCACCTGAGGGCAACTGTTCTTCGCTCAGACAGGATGGGGTTAAAGGAGCCACTGATTCGGGGGCTCTGGCTCACTCAGGCCGGGGGGAGGGAGGGGCACGGATGCGGGGAGAGCCTGCGGTGTCAGAGGCCGGCATGACATTGCACCAGCCTGAGGCACGCCGTGCGTTCTCCCGGGGAAGTTGTCCCTGGATCCCTGGACCCTGGCAGTGGTGGGCTGCACAGGCTCCCAGGAGGGGAGGTGTGGATAGTGACCTGTGCTTGCACACAGGCTTCTTGGTGGCGGCAGCAGCAGCCTTAGTGTCTCATGCCCATCTCTGGGGTCTGCGCTGATAGCCGCGGCTCGCACCGGTCTCTGGAGCTCCTTTAAGCAGCGCTCTTAATCCCTTCTCCTCAGGCACCAGGAAAAAAAGAGGGAAGAAAAAGTCTCTTGTCTCTTCGGCAGCTCCAGACTTTTCCCGGACTCCCTCCCGGCTAGCCGTGGCGCACGAACCCCTTCAGGCTGTGTTCACACCGCCAACTCCAGTTCTCTCCCTGGGATCTGACCTCCGAAGCCCAAGCCTCAGCTCCCATCCCCGGCCGCCCCGGCGGGTGAGCCGACAAGCCTCTTGGGCTGGTGAGTGCTGGTCGGCCCTGATCTTCTGTACGGGGATCTCTCCGCTTTGCCCTCCGCACCCCTGTTGCTGTGCTCTCCTCCGCGGCTCCAAAGCTTCCCCCCTCCGCCACCCGCAGTCTCGGCGAAAGGGCTTCTAGTGTGTGGAAACCTTTCCTCCGTCACAGCTCCCTCCCACTGGTGCAGGTCCCGTCCCTATTCTTTTGTCTCTGTTTTTTCTTTTTTTTCCTTTGCCGAACCCAGGCACGTGGGGAATTTTCTTGCCTTTTGGGAGGTCTGAGGTCTTCTGCCAGCATTCAGTAGGTGTTCTGTAGGAGGTGTTCCACGTGTAGATGTATTTCTGATGTATTTGTGGGGAGCAAGGTGATCACGCCTTACTCTTCCGCCATCTTGAAGCTCTTCTCAAACGTGTTTTATCAGATTCTGAAAGTGCTATCTCCTTAATTTAAGGCAGTTATTTCAATGACCATTTGTCAGCTTTCCTTCTCCTGTTGAAAATCTAGTGACATTCGCTAGACCTACACACTGCTCTGTGTCCTTCTCGCATATGTTTCTCTGACCTCATTCTGTCCTGTCAAGGGTCTTCAATGGCTATCCAGCAGGGTACAGCAATTGAAGAGACAAGTATAAAGTTGATTGAAACATACAAGTGCTCCAAGGAAACCAAAAATCAAAAAGCATTTTCCCGTAGAAAAATGATACTATCAATTTTGTCTCCCACTTATTTTAGGCTTAATGTGATCTAGTAGAAAGGGATAACTACAACCTAACTAATAGCATTACTTGACATTGAAATGAAAAGGTATAAAATGTCCTTTTTCCTATAAAAGAAAAGAAAATCACGAACAAACCAGAGGCATGGTGGCATCATATAGCAAAGACACTTCCAAAACCAGGTTAGTTGGCATTCAAGACATTCTTTAGCTTTAAAAAATGGATTAAAAAAAGGTCTCTCTAACATTTAATGACATTTTCTTTATCTTATAGGAGCTCCTCAAATAAAAACACCAGCAACAAAACACATCTTTAGTAATAATCCCTAAGGATATCATTTTTACTCCTCCTGGGAAAAGATATGTTTTCATGACTAATTCCTCTCAGTAGTTAACTCTTCCAACATTCCACACAATTCTATAAATAAAATGTGTATTTTTTTAACCAACATGTATTTTCTAAACTTGTAGAAGTTTAATGACTCAAGTAGAGGGAAACAATATTGGATGTAGAACTACTTTTTCAAACAGGCAATTCTCTTGCTACCAGATTTCCTCTGGTGGCCTCTCTCCATTCCCAAGACCCCCGAATAGTCCCCAGGATCAGAACAACTGCAACAGGTCCAGAACAAAGCTAGTCAGAATTTTTATTGTCAATATTGGCTTGTATCTTACTCACTCATTAAATAAGCTTATTAGAATTTTCATATTCAATATTATTCTAACGCATATTTATTATGTTCCTACTAGCAAAGCCCAAAATACAGATGCAAAGAGCTATTTACATTGAGATAGTCTCCTCTCTTCTCTCCAATTCACCACCTGACCTCAAAAGCACCTACTTCTGACCTAGTCCTCCTGCACCAGCACCTAGCCTAATCTTCATGATCCCTTTCTTATCCCACTAAATAGTATCTCTAACTGAACACTGAGACACTCATTTACTTGACTTGGATTTGTTGTGTTTTTCCTTTATCCAGGATTAAGATTCTTCCCTACGACCTCCTCTTTCTTCCTTCTGTCCAAGCCCAATAATACCCCTACTAAACCTCAGAAAAATCCCACTTAACCCTACTCAAGGCCACCTGACAGATTTCCATAGCAGCTAAAAATCTCTCATGCAATTCTGAGCACAAGCCTGGGAAAAATGGAATCCATATCCTATACAACAGGGTGTAGGGCTCATGGAGGGCCAGGGACTCCATTAATTGCCTACGTGTTGAGATTTGAAAACATTCTAGAAAAGTTCCACCAGCCAAGAATATTCCCATCCAATCCTAGAGGGCAGCCAACCAGTTCTTCTTGAGAAGAGGAAACTTTGTATAATGGAGAAAGCCTGACACTGAAGTCAGTTCTGGTTGTGTCTGAATACCAGTTTCTTTGGTTCCTAATGTGCAACTGTAGACAAGTTACTAAACTTTTGAGGCTCAATTTCTTTTTCAAAAACTGGAAACTATAATCCCTACCTTGCAAATGTGGTGCAGATGCAGGCAGTGTGTAAAATCTGTAAGGCATATGCAGTACTCAGTAAACAGAAGCTCTGATTATTACTATTATCGTATTCTAACACCTTAGTGAAAATGAGTTTGCAAATTCCTCTTCTTGCATCCAGGATAGATGTGGGGCAACATAACATTCCGTGATAAATGGCAGCAGAAGCAAAGTGGGTGACAATGAAGAAAGGGGAAATAAAATAGTTCAAAAAGAATATGTAGAGATACCAAAGACTACAAAGTCTACTATACTGCTCTTACAATCAAAGTAGAAAATTAAAACATTTACTAAGTTCCTAAAACAAGCCAACCATGTTCCTAGGAATTTTTCTTATATCACAATATATCAATGCATTAATTGATCAAATATCTTTATAATCATTTAAGGGGCAGGATATCTTCACTTTACAAATGAACAAATCTTGAATCTCAGAAATTTTAATTAACTTTGCAAGTTCACACAACTGCTAAAAGTCCAGGCCTTTTTCACTCTAAAATCCATTTCCTTTCTGCTCTGTCATGCTGCCTTCCAGGAAGAGATCAAGTGCTGGCTCTGCCTGAACTTTGGCAGTTCATTTATGATGAGTTTTCCTTATCTGTAAAATATCTATAATCCCTGCTTACCTCAGTGGGGTGACAGAAGAATAAAATTTAGTATAGTACATGAAAGAGCAAGTTATTCCCAAAGAAAATATTAACTTAATACCATAAAAATAAAGTTGCCAGATTTATCAAACCCCAGAGTCCCCAATCTTCTATTTTATAATGTGATCCCATCCCTTGTATCCCATTTTAGTCACCATCTTCACTCATTCATTTAGAAAATATATTTTAACTATCTATTACATTCCAGGAAATTTCCTCTGTGCTGTGTATCTACCTTCAGGAAGTTCAAATCCACTAATGCAGAGAAACACAGAATCAAAATTACAGCTCAAAATGTTAAGAGACATAAAGAGGCATGAACTAGGCTTTGTGAGAGCACAGTAAATGTATCATCTCTGCCTGAGGAAAATGCAGAAGCCTCTCAAAGAGGGAGACATATGTGAACTGTCACTGAAGGAAGATTAAGTATTTGCCACATGGACAAAAAAGGACATTCTGAGTTAAAACTAGGAAATCTCTTAAAGAACCATTTTGTTCCTGGCAAGAAACTCTGTGATACTTTCCCTTATGATTAGCTGGGAAAAGTGATTACATTTGGAAAGGTCTGACAACGGGAATCCAAGTGTTTTAACTGGAAAATTTTATTTGCCGGAAGTTGTGCATTTAAGTGTAATGAGTGATTACAAGAGCATATCTCTTGAGTTGTGTTAATGAATGCCTGTGTTAGGTTAGTGGTAAAGGAAGAATTTCTGAAATGACCCCTCAAAAATGTCTCACTGTAGTCACTGGAACCTGGGCACAGGTTGACTTTACGATAGGGATTATCTGGGTGGGCCCAATGTAATCACATTAGCCTGAGAAGCAGAGAACTTTCTTGGGCTGATTGCAGAAAATAAAGTCAGAGAGACTGAAGAATGAGAAAGACTCAATGTGTCATGGCTGATTTGATGATTTCAGGTGGAAAGAAATGTGAACAGCCTCTGAGAGCAAAGAACAGACAGCAGCTGATAGCCAGAAAGAAAACAGGGCCTCAGACCTACAACCACAAGGTACTAGATTCTATTGTACCAACAACATAAATGAGCTTAGAAGCAAACTCTTCTCCCAAGCCTGCAGAAAAGCCCAGCCAGGCCAACACCTTGATTTTGGCCATGTGAGACCCTGAGCAGAGGACCTAGTCAGTCCTATCTAGACTCCAAAAATAGAAGGTTAAGGGTATGTTGTAGGTAGGGACTCTTGGTAGTAGTGAATGTAACTGAATGTTTTTTTCCTATAGAAATCAGGAAGTTACAATGCTTAGGCAAGAAGGAATGTAATCACAAGTTTCAACATAGGAGTCACTTGTGCCCAGATTCTCTTTTAGGAAACCTAAAACAAGGAAGAGTATATCAGGTAAAGGAAACAAAATAAGCAAAGCATGGAAATGATCCAAAAAAGCATATTCTTCATGGAATTATAAGAAATGTGAATGGAATATGGGAACGAGGTTTAGAAATGAGACCAGTGAGATGGCCTGGGGCCAGATCATAAAGGGCCTGAAAAGCAAGGGGAGTAGCAGAATCTGATTTTATTTAAATAGAGAATTCTGGCCATAGTATGGCCAAAAAAAAATGCAGAGGAACAAGAATGGAAGCAAGATAAACAAGTGTCTATCACAGCCATCTAGATGAGAGATGAAGCTGACTTGGCCGAACGTGTTTGCAGTGGTCAGAAGTGGTCTCGTTCAAAGTATATTTTGAAGATAGATCTAAAACTACCCTGATCAATTCTGTCCTCGCTTACTCTCCAGCACCCGCCTGAATGGCATATTGCAAGGGAAATAAACTGCTGACAGTAATGTCAGCCTCAGGAGGCCACTGATGTTTTCTGGTCAAGGGATAATGAGAGGTGGGATTAATATGATGTAATTTCACTCTTTCAAGCTTTCCTCAATCTTTCTTTGCCTTCCTAAGTGAATAGCTAATATGTGGTATCACCTGCTTCTCTTCTGTGAGTCCCTTAATGAAGATTGGCCCATATTCCTCATTGGCAATTTGTTTTTCAGTGACAAGGTGAGAGTTTTGGTTCATTTAAGAAACAACCAGTTTCCAACCATTGAAAAACCATCTGGGAATGCTGTTCTCCTGAGATCAGAAGATTGTTTTCTAATTGGTCTCTTTTATAGAAAATGTGTTCCTTCCTTGCACACAGTGCTCATGTATATCTTGTGGCCAGAGCGATTCTGCAGGTTAACCTCCACAATTCTCACTTTGGATGCCTGTGGTGTTAGTGCAACCTAATGAAAGGCTACTGTCAGGCTTTCCAAATGGCCACCTAATTCATTAGCTTTTAACGTATTCCACAGGGAAACAGTTAAACACACATAAAAGCAACCGTGCAAAATACAACTTTGAGGATTAAAGTCTCTAAGTCATGAGGCACTATTCTTTACTTAGACTTTGTTTAAATGGGATGCCTAATGAATATATTGATAATTTAGGACTATTTTAAGTTCAATGTTTACATTTTAGTTTCACATGGAAATGTTTTATCATTTTAAATGTATTAATAAGAGATTGATAGCAATTCATGCTAGTGGTTAAAGAGACTGATTTTCTCCTCTCTTTATTCAGTTATTTATTTATTCACACATTCATTAAAAAATACTAAGTACCCACAACCTGCACTGAATCTGGCCTGGAAAATGAGGTGAACTTGAAGGAAAGGACCCTACTCTGGCGTAGCTTAAAATTTAATGAATTCCACTCAAAATGCTGCCAAAGAGAACTGTATTTGGAATATTAAGATCTACCTTATTTTAATACCACTGCCCTTCTATTTTAGGCCCTAGAGTTACTTTACCTTTCTGAGCCCTATAAGGGGATGGAGAGTGGAAGTGGAAGTGAGAGAGTTGGAATAGAAATTGCAACTATGAACCTAGTTTGCTTCACAGCTTTGCCTTGGACCTAGTAGAGCCCACGTCAAGCAAAGAGCATGGCAACACCCCTTGGAAATTTGCCAGAAAACTTCATTGCCTTGATTGATCAGATCCCTCCTCTCCCTGGAGTCACCTTCTTCACCTGTGAGGTGAACCTTGGCTCCAAACTGACTTCAGATCCAACAGCCACTATAGCAATATAGGCAAAGATAGGACCCCTATTCTCATTCTCTGTCTCTCTCTCCCCCACCCAGGTCTCAGACACACACACACATACACACACACACACACTTCTCTGGGGCCACTGGCTACAAAGCTCCATTACTGGGATATACAGCTTTAACTGGAGACCTTCAAGTTTTACCAACACAGTCCCAGTCTTTCTGATCATACTTGTCTAACAATCCAAGCTCTCATTTTAACTGATACAGGGAGCTTCCAAGTTATTACTCAAATATTCCTCATATACTCCACATTGGTCAAGAGTATATATGTACACATGTATATAAGCAAATTGAGCCGTAAGAACCTGCCTATACACAAATGCAAATTAGTTTGGTTAAAGCATATTAAGCAACAGATATCTTTAGAATATTACCATTAGTTAAAAAAGACTTTTCACTTCAGACTTTTACTAGCTTATGTTTTCATTAAAAAATTGTAATTATTTTACTTTACATTTTTTTTTTGTCCAATAGAAAGATTTCACAAGATTATTTAACAAAAGAATGTAAAAACAGATGATATAAAACCTGGAAACTTCATTAATTTTTTTCATTTTCTTTGTTTTAAAAATATTTACTCTGTATTATTATAGCAACATCTGTTTTTGCAGGATTATAAGGTACCACACTATACAGTATTATACCAATGTTCTGGTAAGCATTCTGGCCCTTAGATGAACTGAATGCCTCTAGCATTATTTCTAGTGATATGTCTTTTACTTCATGAAGAAATCTATTATTAACATGTTCCTGGCCTAAAGTTGAACTGATCGTAACACTTTCTTTTGTAGATATTGACAGAACTATATGAACTTAAGGATCCTTATAAAAAATCATATCTAACATTCCAATTCCCCAAATGAGACATGTAAGCCCATGTAATACAAAGTGATTCCTTGTCCAAAGACGCAGAATTGGTTAAGTGGCAGAGTATAGTTCTGCTACCCGCTGCTTTAATAGGAGAAAACTAGCTGTAATGGATATCTACAACAGCATTCAGGAATAACTGCAACAAACTAATGTAAATAAATAAAATATGTATTTATTAAAAGAAAGAAATAACAATGGAACACTAATTCCCCTTAAGTGGAGCAGGAAGTAGGCAGGATAGACAACCTCATAAACTATTAATAGGAGTGTAATTGATAAAAATCTCTTTGGAAGGCAACAAATACCAATGTTTTTTTCAACTTTCAAATAGCAACTTCACTTCTATGAACTTATCTTAAGGGGCCTGCACATGTGTCCAAAATCATGAATAAGAATGTTCTTTGCAGTACTGTTTGAAAGAGAAAAATACTGGAAAACATGTGTATGTCCACCAATAGGGATAAGGTTACATAAATTATGGAACAGCCATAAAATGGAATAGTCTGTAGCTATTTTGAAATTAAATGTAGATATACTAGCTTACTAGTCATTGGATAGTAAGATAATAGCCAAAGCAGTTTACTCTTCATTTTGGTCACAGAAATAGGCTCTATTTCCAAATTACCCTGGCAGGCAGATGTGGCCATGTACAGAAGTCAAGGGAAGGTGGACAAACATGGTATGTGCCTTTCTTTTTGCAGACTGGTCCTAGTCTGCAAAAAACTCCCACATTCTACCTCTATGCTCTTTCTCTCTGTTTAATGCAGAGGAACATAGGTACCTTGGAAGCCAAGCATTCAAGTTGCAAAGCTGCTAGAGAAAGGGCCAGGGAGGAAGTTCATTGCTGATCATGTGAGCAAGAAATAAGCTTCTAATAAGCTAAGTGACTAAGATTTCAGAACCCACCTGTTGCGGCAGCTAGCATTACCCTAACTAAAAGAGTACACTCATTTAAGATATATGCAAAATATATTAAGAAGGAAATAAAAGTATGGAGCATCACAAGTAGTATTTCACATTTATGCCTCACAAAGTATACATAGATAAATTTTCTATATGCATAAATGGCTTATTGAGAGCTAAACTTAGAGGAAAATAGGAATCCACTATATATTTCTGTCTTCATGGTGACTTTTCTCATCACCTCATAGCTTTTGGATCACTTTTAACTCATGAGAATAATCTTTTTTTTAATTTAATAATGATGACTCATTTTTCAGATATAGAAAATCTAGTCTGTTCTAAATCCAAACCACATCTAATGCAACACTTCTTCATTCCCCACTTCAGGTGTTGGTTGTGGCTTGGAGTCATGCAGTGGGGATGCTATGATGTGTCTCTTCTTCCACTCCCCTTCCTTGTTCTACTAGATCCTCCTCCTTCTCCATCCCCTCTCACTCTGCTGCTTCTGGGTGTCCCACACTGTCAGAGGTGAGGTTGGAAGAAAGGAGGCTCAAGTCTCTTATGTGACTGATGTAATCTGGCCATACCTACTGTCAGGAGAGCAGGCAGCCAAGTGCTGGATGTAATTTAGGGTGGATTGTGGCTCTTCCAAGAAAGCCTCCATACTACATAATCCCTGATGCCATCCCAGATGAGTTCCTGTGAAACATCAGGGATTATTTGCTGCCCCCTACTGATATACCCCAAAGCCTTCCATTACTAGAGTCCTCTCACCACCATCCTTAGCTGACATTTTGGGAGAAGTTTATCCAGACAATTCAAGCCAAGTTCCCTTCATTAGTGTCCATTTGGCTTGTGATAAACACACCTCTTCCCATACCACGTGGTAGTAATACAGGTAGGCTCTGCTACTGCCTTCTCTCCTTACTCTGCCTTGAGGATGCTTCAGGCAAGAAGCAGGCTTTTGTGTCTATGTTTGTGAGCTCCCTCTCCAAGGGATACGTGGAAATTTACTCCATCAGCATTCCCACCAAATTAACCTTGGTGCCATGGCTGACCTAGGTCCCAGCTAGAGGAGTGAGATGCTGACCTCTTCTTCTTGCAGACTCCCCCTAGTAACTATGAGAGGTGCTATAGAGATACATTTGGCTTAGGTTGAGAAAAGTTGGGTCCCTTTATCTCTCCTCTAATGTAGGGAACAGAGAAAAGACATATCACTCCACACAAGACCTAAATCTCTCTACTCTGTCATACAGACTTGCTTTATCACCTATCAAAGGCTAGTTTCCTTTTATATACCCTGAAGGTGGGGGGGGTACAATTAATAGTTGCTAGACTAGTAATCTAGCATATAAATTATAGTATATCTCTTCAGAAACTAAATATACTTTATTTCAGTTTATTGAAAATTCAGAAAGCACAGGAAAAACAATTCAACACCCAAGTATATATGTGTGTGTGTGTGTGTGTGTGTGTGTGTGTGTGTAGAAAAGCTCTTACAAAATAAAATGCTTTGGGGAGGGAGGTCAGAATCTAGGGTGGAAATGATATTCATTTTTCATTGTAAATTCTTTTATCATGTTAATTTTTTATTTAAAAAGACAGCTTTTTAAAAATAAAAGAAATTAGGACTTCACTGGAACTACTTTTTACTGGGTTATAAGAAATATCCTTAGCCATTTTATGCAAAGAAATTGAACATTTAGAAAATTATTGCTAGATCCAAGACTTTATTTGATGGCAGATTTTTTCCGCCAAAACTGGGTATGAAACTGTGGTAGGGACTGCTAAGTACCAGAGCAGTCCTCTAAAATTCTGGAAAATATCAAAAAGGCCTTTGGGGTTCTGTCCTCCAGAAAATCTGCCAACTGCATTCTCCACCACTGCCAAAGTAGTGCACGCAGTTTCTGAAGGAAATTTTTACTGTTTTCATTCCCTTCTACCAGTCGTGCCAGGCCACAGAATGATAAAAGTGGCACTAACAATTCCCTTTTCTAGTGACAACAAAGAACTCACACCTTAAGCTGTCATTAATTTTGAACAACACATGTGACTGACTTTTTCAGCTAGAAATACCTTATACTTCACTCAAATTTGGAACATAGTAAAATTTTATTAATAAAATAAGACTTTGTCATCAACTCTACCAGGAGATTCAACTATTTTCTTAGTTTCTTTTATATTTACTGTGTTATTGAAATTTATCCTAAAATTTATGAGGAAGTATTTGTATAAACATGTGCATATGTATACATATATACATACACACACACCATAATTTATTTTATGCATCTATAATAGTGAAAGAGCTCCATGATAGAACTTTCAGTTCTCAATAGAATATAATTAATAACCAGCAGGCCCTAGGCAGGCCTCAAAAATAATTACAAAGATTCAAGAGAAAGGCTTAAAAATAACACCAAACACTAAATCCAAAAGTTAATCCATTGCTCTAATCTGGGTGGCCAATGGAGCTGAAAATTAAGAAAGAAAATGTAGAATATACAAACTTAAGAAAGCAGGAAAACACATTTTTTGATAGCTCTTCACACCTGGTAACTCCCAAAAAATAACAGTGTAGGAAGGTGAACCCAGGTTGCTGGTAGTTGACCACTGTGTCTTAGGAGAGAGAGTCTATACCAGGCAAGAGCTGGGGGCAGGGCAGAGAGAAGACTCCCAGCCCTACTTCAGACTGATGATTGTAATTATTTTGCTATTCCAAAGGGTATATATTTTAGCCAGCAAGCCAGATGTGTTTGGCCCACACAGTGTGTGTTTGTGTATTCGTTGTTTGGCTGGTTTAAATGACATTTAAACATCAAAAGTTCCCATAAAAAATTGGCTTCCTCATAATAAAAGAACTGCAAGACCTTTTAACTTTGACCCCACAACTCCACATGGCCATAATAGACTGAAACAGACTAGCTATGGCACCCCTCAGCCTCCCTGATGTGGAGTCTCAACACTTGTGTAAATTCCTCAGCTTTTATCAGCGCCTGAGTTGGAGAACTCTGATGAAAATCTAATGGTTTGAAGCAGTATTTCATAAAACTTCACAATGATGTTACATCTGTTGGGGGTTTCATAATGTAAACAGGCAAGAATGGCACATACCATTGACTACTGCATTTTATTTGGCTGAAATAATACATGGGAAACAGTAAAGTTAGCAAAAATGTATTGCTTTGTCAATTTATATTATTAGAAGACATGAAAAGACAGTGCCAAAGATGTAAAAGTATCAGTATTCGAAGAAGTTATATGCTGTGGGAAATTGATATGCAGTTGAATAAAACTATAGTCATTTCTAACACCTCAACTTCTAACATTTGCAGATTCTGTCTCCGCTATACTTGGAGAAATTCTTTTTAGAACAACTATCATAAAGATGTACAGGAGAAGATGTGCTCAACAACCAAAATATATTTTTTAATAGAAAATAAACAATGCTTATGAAAAAACTATAAATATAACCAATGATGCTCTGATATACATACATACATTAATTAAAATATATCCACGGTAAGTTTAAAGAAAAGTGCTTACAGACAAAATCCATTACTGCATCAGGCATAACTAAACTATTAAAATAAAAATATGAAATCCAGGAGTGTCCAAAATTTTATGGGAGGACATCAATTGGTTAATTTCATATATATAAACATTAGCCATAAGACTAGTTTTAGAGTTGGATAGAGTTTAGGCTCACTCCATTCCCCTGTGGTTTCCTCCACTCAACCTTTCTGCAGATGTTGATAGCAAGGTAGATGCAGAAATATTGGACCTTAGGCCAAACAAATGACAATATTCAGAGACCTTAGAGACGAAATATTTCAATGGCTTTCTCTATAAAGTGAGGAATTCTTACAAAAGTATGTAGCAACTTCCTCTTTGGTCCCATGTTTTAAACCAGATCATGTGTCCATTCTTGACCTGTCTCTGTGGTCAGGACAACGCTGTCACTAAGTACTTAGGCCGCAGAGCTTGATCCAGAGGAGGATGAGAGTAATAGTTGCCTGAGATCAATTGCTCTCAACTCTGGCTGCACTTCAGACTCACCCGTGGAGCTTTTAAAACAATATCCCAACAATCAGGACTTATCCCTTTGAGTGGTGCTCAGGTATCTGTAATTAGTAGAAAATCCTCAGGTGATTCTAATTTGCATCTGGGACTGAGAACTACTGGCATGTACTAATTAGAACTCACCACTGGATGTGGAATTAACTCTCAAACCGCATGTACTAAACAGTGTTTGAAAATTAACCTCAGTACCCAACAAAATGCATATAAACACAAAGAAAACCTTAGCACATTTTAAAAAACAAAACTATAGATCAGATTAAATATAAGATTGCCCAATTATGTATGGTTTAGGATAAACTATGTTACATCAGTGTCCTAGATAACTAGTCAAGAAAGAAAACAAAAATGCAATTATATATAGACACTCAGGAAAATAATGAGTATCAAAGAGAATTACCTATCAAATGAATATAATAAATCTGAACTTGATATTGGTGGATGTGTATTTAAAGTTCTAAACTGATTACTTTGATAAAAAGGCTGATATTTTCCAACATGACATAGCATTCACATTGTATTCTCCATTCATCTCCCCTCCCTTCTGGTAGAAGCTCTATAGAATTTTTGTGTTTTACATTTAGGACACTTTCCTTTTTTCTTCCCATTTTAGAGTAATTAAAGTTCATTACTTCTATTTTTGATAGATTGTCATTTTCTATTCCCATTCTGTGCTATATCTATAGCTATTAGACATTAATTATTGTGGAAGAGAGGAAAGGAGAGAGGGAAGGAAAAGAAATAAAAAGAAGGAGGGGTGAAAAAGAAATCTTCAATAATTACAGAATCACATGACACTGTCTGTTCTTTATTTTTTTTTAACACTTAGTAATCCTGCCATATTCAAACAGAAAACCAGTTCAAAAATACTTCTCAGAACCTTCAGTTTTCAGACCTTTGTTCTCATTGGATAATGAGTGAAAATAACAAACAAGGGTCAAGAAGAAATGCAATTCAAACCTTTCCCAAGCTGACCTTTCCGGCAAACTTGATGACTGTGTACAAATAGTAAGTACTACAGAGCAGACATCAAAAGAAAGTCATCAGAGATTTTTAAAAAAGGGCATTCCCAAAAGACATAACAATTCTTAATGTGTATGCACCTAATAACAGAGTATCAAACTCGATGAGGCCAAAACTGATAGAACTACAAGGAGAAATAAATGAATCTACTATTATAGTTGAGGACTTCAACAATCCTCTATCAAAAATGGACAGATCCAGCAGGAAGAAAATCAGTAAGGATATAGCTGAACAGAACAACACCATGAATCAACTGGATATACTAGACATCTATAGATTGCTTCATCCAAAACAGCAGAATACACATTTTTGCAAGCCCCCATGAAACATTCTCCAAGATAGACCACTTTCTGGGCCATAATACACACCTTAAATTTAAAATTATAGAAATCATAAACCAAATCTGCTCTCAGACCACAATGGAGTTACACTAGAAATCAATAACAGAAAGATAACTGGATAATTCCATAACGTGGGCAATTAAACAACATACTTTTAAATAACACATGAGTCAAAGAAGAAATCTCAAGAGAAATTTAAAACCATTTTGAACTAAGTGAAACTGAAACACAATGTATTGGTGGGTGACATCAGCATCATGGTAGCATCTCTCATGTTTTCCCCCAACAACAAAAATTCAGCATCAATCCATGGATTGAAGTGCCTTTGAGGGAGATTTGAGTTCCAGTGACATATGCCCAGGAACCTGGAAGTAGTGTAACCCACCCATGTGGCAGATGATAGACAGACCTCAATCCTGGCTGTGGACCATGAACCAGATTCAGCCCCTCTTGGCTGTGGTCCCAGGAGCCGCTGGAGAACACTAACTTAGACAATCATCCATGAATAAAAGAGCCTTTGTGGAAGTCTAATTTTCTAGAGAAGAGTTTCTGCACACTACTGGAGCAAAATAAATATGACTTTGGACACATTCATGTAGGTATGAGAAACAACTTGACTTACCTGCATCAGCCCTCACCCAAGGCAGCATAGCTTAGGGCTAACAGAAATCTTCCTCAGCCTGTGACTTCTCCTGTGGGGAAATGGGAGAGCATGTGATTAAGCCTCTGACTTCCCCAGGTATGCAAGATGCTGCCACAGAGACTCATTCCTCTCTCACCCCATTCATAGTATTAAATCATAAGCTACATGACTGGGGACTGGGAGGAGCGGGAGACAGAACACTTGGGGGACAGTAAAGGAACACAGATCCTACTAATTGTATGATGGACTCCATCAAGAAGCCCATAAATGGACTACTGGGAACACCTCACTCATGGGTCCCCTCAATTGATCCAGGAGCACCCTCAGCACTCCATGTGCCTTACCCACATACACCTGCACACTTTTGCCAGCTTCTTGTGCATGTTTCTGATGGCAGCAGTAAGAGCAGTCTTTGGAAAATGGCTAGAGAGTGAGCAAAGTCAGACACATCTGTGAGAGATGAGAGAGACCACGAACCTGGGCTCTAGCACCATGTCTGAGAAAACAGAAGAGAGGCTGTCAGCACTAAGCCATGGGCATTGTGGTGTCCATAGATAGCATACAAGCTTAAGAAATCACAAGATAAAGCAAAAAGCGTGGAGCAGGTGTACCCATAGAAGGTCTGAAATATCCTCAGAACATCTACCAAGACTGACAGAAGGCATCTCTCTCCCAGAGGCAGATAGTGAAAACTGGAGGAAGTGACTGCTACTTCAATGCAAAGACATCCACACAAAACTTCAAGGAACATGAAAAATTAAGGTAACATGACACAACTAAAGAACCACCATATCTTCCAGTAACCTAATCCAAAGACATGGACATCTACAACTACCAGATAAAGAACAGAAGATTGCTGTTTTAAGGAACTCAATGAGCTACAAGAAAACACAGGAAGACAATTCCATGAGCTCATAAAAATAATACACTAAAAAATGAAAAGTTTAACAAAGAGATAGAAACCATAATAATGAACAAAACAGAAATCTTGAGCTGAAGAAAACAATGAATGGAATGAAAATGTAATAGAGAGCATCAACAGAAATCTTAAGTAGGAGAATCAATGAGATTGAAGACAGAAACTTTGAAACTGTCCATTCAGAGGGGAACAAAGGAAAAATAAGGAAAAACAATGGAGAAAATAGATGTTAAGCCAAATACAATAACTAGAGACAAATGAGGTCATTATATAATGATAAAGGGGTCAAATCAGTAAGAAGATGTATCATAAATATATAAGCCCCCAATATGAGAGAACAAAAAATATATTAAGCAAATACAGATCTGAAGAGATAAAGAGATAGTACAATAAGAGTAGGGGACTTCACTAACCTAAATTCAACACTGCAAAAATCACACAGTCAATGAAGCAACAAGGAAACATTAGACTTAAACCTTACTTTAGACTGAATGGGCTTTATAGATGTGTACACAATATTCCATCCAACAACAGCAGAATATAGGAGTTCCCCACTGTCCAAAGTTTTGCTTTTCATGGTTTCAGTTAGCACAATCAATCACTGTCCAAAATTACTAAATGGAAAATTCCAGAAATGAACAATTTATAAGTTTTAAATTATGTGCTATTTTTGGTACCATAATGAAATCTCCCACCTTCCTGCTCTGTCCCACCTAAGATGTGAATCATCCCTTTGTCCAGTGTATCCTACCCAATTAGTCTCTTAGTAGCCATCTTGGTTACCAGATTGACTGTTGCAGTATCATAGTGCTTGTGTTCAACTAACTCTTATTTTACTTAGGAATAACCCTAAAGTATAAGAGTAGTACTGCTGGCAATTTGGATATGCTGAAGAGACGCTGTAAAATACTTCCTTTATGTGAAAAGGTGAAAGTTTTCAACTTAATAAGGAAGGAAAAACATCATACACTGAAGTTGCTAAGATCCACAGTAAGAACAAATCTATCAGTGAAATTGTGAAAAAGGAAAAATAAATTCATGATAATTTTGCTGCTGCACCTCAAACTGCAAAAGTTACAGCCACAATATGTGATAAGGCCTTAGTTAAGATGGAAAAAGCATTAAATTTGTATAAGATATTTTGAGAAAGAGAAAGAGAGACTACATTCACATAATTTTTACTGCAATTTATAATTGTTCTATTTTATTATTAGTTTTTGTTGCGAATCTCTTACAGCACCTAATTTATAAATTAAACTTTATCATGTTTATGTGTTTATGTATGTATGGAAAAAACATAGTATATATAGGATTCGGTACTATTCAGTCACAGGCACCCACAGAGGGTCTTGGAACATAGCCACCATGGATGGGGGGGACTATTATATACATTCTTTTGAAGGGCACATGAAACACTCTTCATCATATGGTAGGCCACAAAGCAATTCTGAGCAAATTAAAGAATATTGAAATCATACCAAGTATCTTTTTCAACCACACTGGTATAAAACTAGAAATCAGTAACAGGAGAAATGTTGGAAAATTAACAAATATATGCAATTTTAAAAACACTATCCTGTACAACCAATGGGTCAAAGAAAGAATTGAAAAAGAAAAAAAAAATACCTTGAAGCTAATGAAAATGGAAAAACACCCATCCATACCTATGGGGTGCTGCAAAAGCAATTCTAAGATGAAACTTTATAGTAGTAAACACCTACATTAAGAAAAAAGAAATATCTCAAACAACCTAACCAACCTAATTTTTCACCTCCAAGAACTAAAAAAAAGAACAAATTAAGTAAAAAGTTACTAGAAGAAAGGATATAGCAATGATCAGAGCAGAAACAAATGATATAGATCTGAAAACCAACAGAAAATATCATAGAAACTAAGAGATGATTCTTTGAAAAGATAAAGGAAATTGACAAATCTTTAGCTAGATTGACTAAGAGAAGGAGAAGAGTAAAATAAATAAAATCAGAAATAGAAGAGGAGACATTAGAACTGATACCAGAGAAATACAAAGAACCATGAGAGACTACTAAGGACAAGCATAAGCCAAAATAAAATTATATAACCCAGAAGAAATGGATAAATTTCTATAACCATACAAACTACCAAGAAGGACTCCCATAAAAATAGAAAATTTGAACACATAAATAACAGGAAGACTGAATCAGTAGTCAAAATTTTCCCAACAAAGAAAAGCGAGGACCAGATGGTTTCACTGGTGAATTATACAAAACATTTTAAAAAGAATTAATACCAATCCTTCTTCAACTTTTCAAAAAAATTTAAGGGGAGGGAACCCTCCCAAACTCATTTTACGAGGACACCATTACCCTGATATCAAAGCAAGATAAAGACATTACAAGAAAGGAAAATTAAAGACCAGTATTCCTGAAAAATACTGATGCACAACTTGTTAAGAAAATATTAGCAAACAGAATTAAACACACTAAAATGATCATTCACCATGATCAAGTGGTATTTATCCCTGGAATACAGGATGATCCAACATACCTAAATTAATAAATGTTATACACTACATTAATAGAATAAAAGGTAAAAATGATCTGATCATCTAAATCGGTGCAGAAAAAGCATTTGACAAAATACAACATCCTTTCATGATAGAAATGCTCAACCAATTGGGAATAGAAGAAATATACCTCCAAATAATAAAGTCTACATATGACAGATCCACAGCTATCATCATACTCAACAATGAAAGGTTGAGAGCTTTTTCTCTGAGATCAGGAAAAACAAAGGTTGCTCACTCTTATTCAATACAGTACTGTCCTAGCCACAGCAATCAGACAAGAAAAAGAAATAAAATGAATACAAATCAGAAGGAAAGAAAGAAGTAAAATTGTCTTTGTTTCCAAATGATACGACCTTATATGTAGAAAACCCTAAGAGTCCATGAAAAAAGTTAGAACAATCAACAAATTCAGTAAATTTGCAGGATACAAAATCAACACGCAGAAATCAGTTGCATTTCTATACACTAATAACAGAATCTCTGAAACAGAAATTAAGCAAATAATCCCCTTATAATAGCATCAAAAACAGTAAAATACTTAGGAATAAATTTAACCAAGGAGGTGAAGGATTAGTACACTTGAAACTATAAGACCTTGATGAAAGATATTGAAGAGGAGCACAAACAAAAGGAAAAATATCCAGTGTTCATGAATTAAAAGAATTAATACTGTAAAAATTTCCACTCTAGCCAAATCAATCTACAGATTCAACACAACTCTTTTCAAAATTCTAATGGTATCTAGCAAAGAAATAAAACAAATATTTCTGAAATTTGTATGGAACCACAAAAGAATCCAAATAGTCAAAACAATACTGAGAAAAAAAGAGCAAACCTGAAGGCATCACATTTTCTGACTTCAAACTATACTACAAAACTATAGTAATCAAAAGAGTATGGCACTGGCATAAAAATAGCACAGAGATCAATGGAACAGAGTCAAGAGCCCAGGAATAAATCCCCACATGTGCAATCAACTTATTTGACAAGAGAGCCAAGATTACTCAACAGAGAAAGCACAGTACCTTTATAAATGGTGCTGGGAAAACTGGGTAACCACATGCAGGAGAATATAACTGGACCCCTATCTTACATCATTCACCAAAATTAACACAGAAAGGATTAAAGATTTAAACATAAGGTATGAAGTAATAAAACTCCTAGACAATAAAACTCCAAAAAAAAAAAAACTCCTAGATATTGGGGACAATCTTGACATTGGTCTTGGCCACAATTTTTTGGATATGACACCAAAAGTGAAAGCAACAAAAGTAAAAATTAATGCATTAAACTAAAAAGCACAAAGAAAGAAATAATCAACAAAATTAAAAGGCACCCTAGGGATGGGAGCAAATATTTGCAAATCATATATCTAGTAAGGGGTTAATATCCAAAATATATAAGGAATTTATACAACTCAATATCAAAAAACAAGCATTCAATCTGATTAAAAAACAGGTAGAGGACATTTTTCCAAAGAAGACAAACAAGGGGCCAACTGGTACATGAAAAGGTGCTTAACATCACTAATAATCAGGGTAATACAAATCAAAACCACAATGAGATATCACCTCACACCTGTTAGAATAACTATTATCAAAAAGTCATGATGTAACAAATGTTGGTGGAGAAAATAGATTTTTTTGCAATATTTTTGGAAAAGTAAATTGGTACAGCCACTATGTAAAACAGTATGGAGCTTCCTCAAAAAATTAAAAACACATCCAGCAATCTCACTTCTGGGTATATATCCAAAGGAAATGAAAACAGAATGTAGAAGAGATATCTGCACTCCTATATTAGTTGCAGTATTATTCACAATAGCCAAGACATGGAAACAACCCATGTCCAAAACAGATAAACAGATAAAAATAGATGTGGGGTGTGTGTGTGTGCATATAGCATAAATAATATAAAAATACTACTCAGCCATGAGAAAGAAGAACATCCTGCCATCTGCAACAACATGCATGGACCTTAAGGAATTATGCTAAGTGAAATAAGCTAAGCAGAAAAAGACAAATACTGTATAATATCACTTAAACATGAAATCTAAAAAATTTGCTCTCATAGAAACAGAGTAAAATGGGGTTTTCCAGGGGCTGGTGGGTGGGGGAAATGGGGAGATGTTGATCAAAGGGTACAAACTTCCAGTTTTAAGACAAATAAGTTCTGGGGAGCTAATGTACAACATGGTGGGATTATACTTAATAATACTGTAGTGTATAGTTGATAGTTGCTAAGTTGCTTAAATGTTCACCACAAAAAGAAGAGGTAATATGTGACATCATGGAGGTGTTAGCTAACACTATGGCAGTACTTATTTTACAATATATAAGTGCATCAAATCAACATGTTGAATACCCTGAAATTATGCCATGTTATATGTCAATTATATCTCAAAGCAGAGGAAAAAGAAAACACAACTTATCAAGATTTATGAGATACAGTGAAAGCAGTGCTGAGAGGGAAATTTATGGTGTTGAATGCATGTATTAGAAAAGAAGAAAGATCTAAAATCAGTGATCTAAGTTTCCACCTTAAGAACTGAATAAAAGAAGAGCAAGGTAGACCCAAAGTTAGCAAAACAAAAGAAACAATAATTAGAAACAAATAAAACTGAAAGCAAGAAATCAATAAATAAAATCAATGAAAACCAATAGCTGGTTCTTTGTCAAGATCAATGAAATTGATAAACCTCCAGCCAAGCTAAGAAAAGAAGAGAGGGCACACAAATTTCTAATAAAGTAAAAGAAGGAGGATCATACTAATGACATGGACATTCAAAGAATAATAAAGATATACTATTAATAACTCTATGCCCACAAATTTAATAAACTAGAAAATTGACCAATTATTGATAGATATGATCTGTCAAAGCTTAGAAAAGGAGAAATAGATGATCTGAATAGGACTATATTTATTAAAGAAATTCAATCAATAATTAATGTTCTTCCAAAACAAAAAGCACCAGGCCTAGGTGGGTTCACTGGTCAATTCTACCAAACACTTAAGAAAGAAATTATACCAATTCTCTATCATCTCTCAGAGAACAGCAGAGAGAATACTTACTAATTTGTTCTATGAGGTCAGCTTTACCCTAATACCAAAACCAGACAAAGACATACAAACAAGTAAAACTACAGACCAATATCTCTCATGATCATAGATATAAAAATCCTCAATTAAATACTAATAAGTCAAATCAAAACAAGTATAAAAAAATTATACAGCACAACCAACTGAGATTTATTCCAGTTATGCAAGGCAGCTTCAACATTCAAAACTCAATTAATGTAATCCATCACATAAACAGAAAAATTACATGATATCAACAGATGCAGAAAAAATATGGGACAAAAACTAGCACGCTTTCATGATAAAACCTCTCAGTAAACTAGGAATCAAGTCCTCAACTTGACAAAGACTGTCTACAAAAACCCTATAGCTAACACCATACTTACTGGTGAGAAACTCAATTTTCCTATGAATATCAGGCACAAGGCACAGATGTTCCCTCTCATCACTCCTTTTCAGTATCATACTGGAAGTCGTTACTAATTCAACAGGCAAGAAAAGGAAATAAAGATATACAGTTTGGAGAGAAACACATAAAAGTATCTTTATTTGCAGATGACAAGATTGTTTATGTAGAAAATATAAAAGAATCAACAGAACAACTCCTGAAACTAATAAGTGATTATAGCAGGTTGCAGGATACAAGGTTAATATATAAAAGTTAGTTGGGGGCTTCCAGGAAGACGGCGGAAGAGTAAGACATGGAGGTCACTTTCCTCCCCACAGATACACCAGAAATACATCTACACGTGGAACAACTCCTACAGAACACCTACTGAACGCTGGCAGAAGACCTCAGACCTCCCAAAAGGCAAGAAACCCCCCCCCCCACGTACCTGGGTAGGGCAAAAGAAAAAAGAATAAACAGACACAAAAGGATAGGGACGGAACCTGCACCAGTGGGAGGAAGCTGTGAAGGAGGAAAGGTTTCCACACACTAGGAAGCCCCTTCGCGGGCGGAGACTGCGGGTGGTGGAGGGGGAGCCGCGTAGGAAAGCACAGCAACAGGGGTGCGGGGGGCAAAGTGGGGAGATTCCCGCACAGAGGATCGGTGCCGACCAGCACTCACCAGCCCGAGAGGCTTGTCTGCTACCCCACCGGGGCGGGCGGGGCTGGGAGCTGAGGCTCGGGCTTCGGTCGGAGCCCAGGGAGTGGACTGGGGTTGTCGGTGTGAACACTGCCTGCAGGCGGTTAGTGCGCCACGGCTGGCCGGGAGGGAGTCCGGGAAAAGTCTGGACCAGCCGAAGAGGCGAGAGACTTTTTCTTCCCTCTTCGTTTCCTGGTGCGCAAGGAGAGGGGATTAAGAACGCTGCTTAAAGGAGCTCCAGAGACGGGCGAGAGCCTCAGCTAAAAGCGCAGACCCCAGAGGCGGGCATGAGACACTAAGGCTGCTGCTGCCGCCACCAAGAAGCCTGTCTGCGAGCACAGGTCACCATCCACACCCCCCTTCCGGGGAGCCTGTGCAGCCCGCCACTGCCAGGGTCCAGGGATCCAGGGACAACTCCCCCGGGAGAACGCATGGCTCGCCTCAGGCTTGTGCAACGTCACACAGGCCTCTGCTGCCGCAGGCTCGCCCCGCACTCCATGCCCCTCCCTCCCCCCCGGCCTGAGTGATCCAGAGAATCAGTGGCTCCTTTAACCCTGTCCTGTCTGAGCGAAGAACAGACGCCCTCCGGGGACCTACACGCAGAAGTGGGGCCAAATCCAAAGCTGAGCCCCTTGGAGCTGTGAGAACAAAGAAGGGAAAGGGAAATCTCTCCCAGCAGCCTTAGAAGCAGCGGATTAAAGCTCCACAATCAACTTGAACTACCTTGCACCTGTGGAATACCTGAATAGACAACGAACCATCCCAAATTAAGGAGGTGGACTTTGAGAGCAAGATTTATGATTTTTTCCCCTTTTTCTCTTTTTGTGAGTGTGTATGTGTATGCTTCTGTGTGAGATTTTGTCTGTATAGCTTTCTTTCCACCATTTGTCCTAGGGTTCTATCCGTCCGTTTTCTTCTGTTTTTTTTTGTTTGTTTGTTTTATTTTTTTTCTTAATAATTACTTTTTTATTTTAATAACTTTATTATATTTTATCTTACTTTATTTTATTTTACTTTATCTTTTCTTTTTTTCCTTCCTTCCCTCTTTCCTTCCTTCCTTCCACCTTCCCTCCCTCCCTCCCACCATCCATCCATCCATCCTTCCTTCCTTCCTTCCTTCCTTCCTTCCTTTCTTTCTTTATACTTCTACTATTTCGTTCTTTCTACTTTTTCTCCCTTTTATTCTGAGCTGTGTGGATGAAAGGCTCTTGGTGCTGCAGCCAGGAGTCAGTGCTGTGCCTCTGAGGTGGGAAAGCCAACTACAGGACACTGGTCCACAAGAGACCTCCCAGCTCCACATAATATCAAACAGCAAAAATCTCCCAGAGATCTCCATCTCAACACCAGCACCCAGCTTCACTCAACGACCAGCAAGCTACAGTGCTGGACATCCTATGCCAAACAACTAGCAAGACAGGAACACAACCCCACCCATTAGCAGAGAGGCAGCCTAAAATCATGATAAGTCCACAGACACCCCAAAACATACCACCAGACGTGGACCTGCCCACCAGAAAGACAAGATCCAGCCTCATCAACCAGAACACAGGCACTAGTACCCTCCACCAGGAAGCCTACCCAACCCACTGAACCAACCTTAGCCACGGGGGACAGACACCAAAAACAATGGGAACTATGAACCTACAGCATGCAAAAAGGAGACCCCAAACACAGTAAGATAAGCAAAATCAGAAGACAGAAAAACACACAGCAGATAAAGGAACAAGATAAAAACCCACCAGAACTAACAAATGAAGAGGAAATAGGCAGTCTACCTGAAAAAGAATTCAGAATAATGATAGTAAAGATAATCCAAAATCTTGGAAATAGAATAGAGAAAATGCAAGAAACATTTAACAAGGACTTAGAAGAACTAAAGATGAAACAAACAATGATGAACAACACAATAAATGAAATGAAAAATACTCTAGATGGGATCAATAGCAGAATAACTGAGGCAGAAGAACAGATAAGTGACCTGGAAGAAAAAATAGGAGAAATAACTATTGCAGAGCAGAATAAAGAAAAAAGAATGAAAACAACTGAGGACAGTCTCAGAGACCTCTGACACAACATTAAACGCACCAACATACTAATTATAGGGGTTCCAGAAGAAGAAGAGAAAAAGAAAGGGACTGAGAAAATATTTGAAGAGATTATACTTGAAAACTTCCCTAATATGGGAAAGGAAATAGTTAATCAAGTCCAGGAAGCACAGAGAGTCCCATACAGGATAAATCCAAAGAGAAATACGCCAAGACACATATTAATCAAACTGTCAAAAATTAAATACAAAGAAAACATATTAAAAGCAGCAAGGGAAAAACAACAAATAACACACAAGGGAATCCCCATAAGGATAACAGCTGATCTTTCAGCAGAAACTCTGCAAGCCAGAAGGGACTGGCAGGACATATTTAAAGTGATGAAGGAGAAAAACCTGCAACCAAGATTACGCTACCCAGCAAGGATCTCATTCACATTTCATGGAGAAATTAAAACCTTTACAGACAAGCAAAAGCTGAGAGAGTTCAGCACCACCAAACCAGCTTTACAACAACTGCTAAAGGAACTTCTCTAGGCAAGAAACACAAGAGAAGGAAAAGACCTACAATAATGAACCCAAAACAATTAAGAAAATGGGAATAGGAACATACATATCAATAATTACCTTAAATGTAAATGGACTAAATGCTCCCACCAAAAGACACAGATTGGCTGAATGGATACAAAAACAAGAAACATATATATGCTGTCTACAAGACACCCACTTCAGACCTAGAGACAGATACAGAGTGAAAGTAAGGGGATGGAAAAAAATATTCCATGCAAAAGGAAACCAAAAGAAAGCTGGAGTAGCAATTCTCATATCAGACAAAATAGACTTTTAAAAAAAGACTATTAGAAGAGACAAACAAGGGCACTACATAATGATCAAGGGATCGATCCAAGAAGAAGATATAACAATTGTAAATATTTATGCACCTAACATAGGAGCACCTCAATACATAAGGCAAATACTAACAGCCATAAAACGGGAAATCAACAGTAACACATACATAGTAGGGGACTTTAACACCCCACTTTCACCAATGGACAGATCATCCAAAATGAAAATAAATAAGGAAACACAAGCTTTAAATGATACATTAACAAGATGGACTTAACTGATATTTATAGGACATTCCATCCAAAAACAACAGAATACATATTTTTCTCAAGTGCTCATGGAACATTCTCCAGGATAGATCAAATCTTGGGTCACAAATCAAGCCTTGGTAAATAGAAGAAAATTGAAATTGTATCAAGTATCTTTTCCGACCACAACGCTATGAGACTAGATATCAATTACAGGAAAAGATCTGTAAAAAATACAAACACATGGAGGCTAAACAATACACTACTTAATAACGAAGTGAGCACTAAAGAAATCAAAGAGGAAATAAAGAAATACCTAGAAACAAATGACAATGGAGACACGACGACCCAAAACCTATGGGATGCAGCAAAAGCAGTTCTAAGAGGGAAGTTTATAGCAATACAGTCCTAACTTAAGAAACAGGAAACATCTCGAATAAACAAACTAACCTTGCACCTAAAGCAATTAGAGAAAGAAGAACAAAAAAACCCCAAAGTTAGCAGAAGGAAAGAAATCATAAAAATCAGATCAGAAATAAATGAAAAAGAAATGAAGGAAATGATAGCAAAGATCAATAAAACTAAAAGCTGGTTCTTTGAGAAGATAAAAAAAATTGATAAACCATTAGCCAGACACATCAAGAAAAAAAGGGAGAAGACTCAAATCAATAGAATTAGAAATGAAAAAGGAGAAGTAACAACTGACACTGCAGAAATACAAAAGATCATGAGAGATTACTACAAGCAACTCTATGCCAATAAAATGGACAACCTGGAAGAAATGGACAAATTCTTAGAAATGTACAACCTGCCAAGACTGAATCAGGAAGAAATAGAAAATATGAACAGACCAATCACAAGCACTGAA
Source organism: Monodon monoceros (assembly GCF_005190385.1). NCBI lineage: Eukaryota > Metazoa > Chordata > Mammalia > Artiodactyla > Monodontidae > Monodon > Monodon monoceros. The sequence continues at coordinate 99,136,680 of NW_021703768.1, read as the reverse complement.
ACTGAAACTGTGATTAAAAATCTTCCAACAAACAAAAGCCCAGGACCAGATGGCTTCACAGGCCAATTCTATCAAACATTTAGAGAAGAGCTAACACCTATCCTTCTCAAACTCTTCCAAAATATAGCAGAGGGAGAAACAGTCCCAAACTCATTCTACAAGGACACCATCACCCTGATACCAAAACCAGACAAGGATGCCACAAAGAAAGAAAACTACAGGCCAATATCACTGATGAACATAGATGCAAAAATCCTGAACAAAATACTAGCAAACAGAATCCAACAGCACATTAAACGGATGATACACCATGATCAAATAGGGTTTATTCCAGGAATGCAAGCATTCTTCAATATACACAAATCAATCAACGTGATACACCATATTAACAAATTGAAGGAGAAAAACCATATGATCATCTCAATAGATGCAGAGAAAGATTTTGACAAAATTCAACACCCATTTATGATAAAAACCCTGCAGAAAGTAGGCATAGAGGGAACTTTCCTCAACATAATAAAGGCCATATATGACAAACCCACAGCCAACATTGTCCTCAATGGTGAAAAACTGAAAGCATTTCCACTAAGATCAGGAACAAGACAAGGTTGCCCACTCTCACCAGTCTTATTCAACATAGTGTTGGAAGTTTCAGCCACAGCAATCAGAGAAGAAAAGGAAATAAAAGGAATCCAAATCAGAAAAGAAAAAGTAAAGCTGTCAGTGTTTGCAGATGACATGATACTATACATAGAAAATCCTAAAGATGCTACCAGAAAACTACTAGAGCTAATGAATGAATTTGGTAAAGTAGCAGGATACAAAATTAATGCACAGAAATCTCTGGCATTCCTATACACTAATGATGAAAAATCTGAAAGTGAAATCAAGAAAACACTCCCATTTACTATTGTAACAGAAAGAATAAAATATCTAGGAACAAACCTACCTAAGGAGACAAAAGACCTATATGCAGAAAATTATAAGACACTGATGAAAGAAATTAAAGATGATACAAATAGATGGAGAGATATACCATGTTCTTGGATTAGAAGAATCAACATTGTGAAATGACTCTACTACCCAAAGCAATCTATAGATTCAATGCAATCCCTATCAAACTACCACTGGCATTTTTCACAGAACTAGAACAAAAAATTTCACAATTTGTATGGAAACACAAAAGAGCCCAAAGAGCCAAAGCAATCTTGAGAACGAAAAACTGAGCAGGAGGAATCAGGCTCCCTGACTTCAGACTATACTACAAAGCTACAGTAATCAAGACAGTATGGTACTGGCACAAAAACAGAAAGATAGATCAATGAAACAGAACAGAAAGCCCAGAGATAAACCCACACACATATGGTCACCTTATCTTTGATAAAGGAGTCAGGAATGTACAGTGGAGAAAGGACAGCCTCTTCAATAAGTGGTGCTGGGAAAACTGGACAGGTACCTGTAAAAGTATGAGATTAGATCACTCCCTAACACCATACAGAAAAATAAGCTCAAATGGATTAAAGACCTAAATGTTAGGTCTGAAACTCTCAAACTCTTAGAGGAAAATATAGACAGGATACTCTATGGCATAAATCACAGCAAGATCCTTTCTGACCCACCTCCTAGAGAAATGGAAATAAAAACAAAAATAAACAAATGGGACCTAATTAAACTTCAAAGCTTTTGCACAGCAAAGGAAACCATAAACAAGATGAAAAGACAACCCTCAGGATGGGAGAAAATATTTGCAAATGAAGCAACTGACAACGGATTAATCTCCAAAATTTATAAGCAGCTCATGCAGCTTAATAACAAAAAAAGAAACAACCCAATCCAAAAATGGGCAGAAGACCTAAATAGACATTTCTCGAAAAAAGATATACAGACTGCCAACAAACACATGAAAGAATGCTCAACATCATTAATCATTAGAGAAATGCAAATCAAAACTACAATGAGATATCATCTCACACCAGTCAGAATGGCCATCATCAAAAAATCTAGAAACAATAATTGTTGGAGAGGGTGTGGAGAAAAGGGAACCCTCTTGCACTGTTGGTGGGAATGTAAATTGATACAGCCACTGTGGAGAACAGTATGGAAGTTCCTTAAAAAACTACAAATAGAACTACCATATGACCCAGCAATCCCACTACTGGGCATATACCCTGGGAAAACTATAATTCAAAAAGAGTCATGTACCAAAATGTTCGTTGCAGCTGTATTTACAATAGCCTGGAGATGGAAACAACCTAAGTGTCCATCATCAGATGAATGGATAAAGAAGATATGGCACATATATACAATGGAATATTACTCAGCCATAAAAGGAAATGAAATTGAGCTATTCGTAATGAGGTGGATAGACCTATAGTCTGTCATACAGAGTGAAGTAAGTCAGAAAGAGAGAGTAAAATACCGTATGCTAACACATATATATGGAATTTTAAAAAAATGTCATGAAGAACCTAGGGGTAAGACAGGAATAAAGACACAGACCTACTAGAGAATGGACTTGAGGATATGGGGAGGGGGAAGGGTAAGCTGTGACAAAGCGAGAGAGAGGCATGGACATATATACACTACCAAACATAAAATAGATAGCTAGTGGGAAGCAGCCGCATAGCATAGGGAGATCAGCTTGGTGCTTTGTGACCACCTGGAAGGGTGGGATAGGGAGGGTGGGATGGAGGGAGACGCAAGAGGGAAGAGACATGGGAACATATGTATATATATAACTGATTCATTTTGTTGTAAAGCAGAAACTAACACACCATTGTAAAGCAATTATACTCCAATAAAGATGTTAAAAAAAGTTGATTTTCTATATACCAATGAACAAGTAGATTTTGAATTTAAAAACACAATTCCACTTACATTAGCACCCCCCAAAATGAAAGACTTCGGTATAAATCTAACAAAACATGAACAAGATCTACATGAGGAAAATAAAAAAAATCTGATCAACAGCAACAAAGAATTAAATAAATGGAGCTATATTGCATGTTAATGGATAGTAAAACTGTACTGTCAGGATGTCCATTCTTCTCAACTTGACCTATAAATTCAATGTAATCTCAATAAAAGTCCCAATTATTTTATGGCTTTCAATAAAATGATTCTAAAGTTTATATGGAGAGGTGAAAGACTCATATAGCCAACACGATATTAAGAACAAAGTTGGAAGACTGACATTATTCTACTTCAAGACTTACTATAAAGCTACAACAATTGAGACAATGTGCTTAATGAAAGAATAAGCAAATAGATCACTGAAATAGAACAAGGAGTCCATAAATAGGCCCCATGTATACAATCAATTTATTTTTGACAGGAGAAAAGGCAATACAATGGAGCAAATATAGTCTCTTCACCAAATACTGCTAAAAAAACTGGGAATCCACATGCAAAAATTTGAATGTAGACACTACTTTACACCTTTCACAAAAATTAACTCAAAATGGATCACAGACTTAAATGTAAAATCCCAAACTATAAAACTCCTAGAAGATAACATAGGAGAAAACTTAGATGACCTTGGGCATGATAATGCCTCTTTAAAGACAACACCAAATATATTATCTTGAAATAATTAACTGGTAAGCTGGGCTTCATTAAGATTAAATGTTTCTGCTTTATGAAAGACAATTTTAAGAGACTGAGAAGATACGGAAGAAGAAAATATTTGCAGAAGGCACATGTGATAAAGAACTGTTTTCCAAAAATACAAAGAATTCTTAAAACTCAACAATAGGAAAACAAACAACCCAATTAAAAACTGGGCAAAAAACCTTAACATAGACCTCATCAAAGAATATATACAGATGGCAAATAAGCATAGGAAAAGATGTTTCACATCATACATCATCAGGCAAATGCAAATTAAAAAATAATAGGATATCTCCACACACCCATTAGAATGGTCAAATCTAGGACACTGACAACACCAGATGCTGATGAAGTTGTGGAACAAAAGGATTTTTCATCCATTGCTGGTGGGAACGCAAAATGGGCCAGCCACTTTGGAAGGCAAGTTGACATTTCTTATAAAGCTAGACATACTCTTACTATATGATCCAGCAAACATACCCCTTGGCATTTATCCAAAGGAGTTGAAATTTTCTATCCACACCAAAATCTGCATATAATGTTAACAGCAGCTTTATTCACAACGGACAGAACTTGGAAGCAACCGAGGTGTCCTTCACTAGGTGAATGGATAAATAAACCACAGTACATTCAGACAACGGAGTACTACTCAGTGCAAAAAAGAAATGAGCTGTCAAGTCATGAAAGGATGTGGAGAAATCATAAATGCATATTACTAAGTGAAAGAAACCAGTCTGAAAGGCTATCTTCTGTAGGATTCAAAATATATGATATTCTGGAAAAGGCAAAACTATGGATACAATAAAAAGACGAGGGGTTACCAGGGAGCAGGGTGGTAGATAGATTAAGTGGCAGAGCACAGTTTCACTGCCCTAAAGAGGATCTGAAATTGCTTTGTGTAATACCATAATAACGGATATATGTCATTAAACATATGTCCCAAGCCCATAGAATATACAATACCAAGAGGAAACCCTAAAGTAAACTCTTAACTTTGGATGATTATAATGTGATAATGTAGATTCACCCTTAGTAAGATCAGGTAAATGATATTGATAATAGGGGTGACTACATATGTGTGGGGTAAGAGGGTATATGGGAAATCTGTACCTTCCTCTCAGTTTTGTTGCAAACTTAAAACTACTCTAAAAAATTGTCTGTAAAACAGTATGTACTTATTTGATTTAGATAAGCCTCAAATAATGCTTTAGATAAGCCTCTCCCCCACCATTCAAAACAGTCTAAACTGGAATTATTTTGGCTCTGTCAAACTTTTACTATAATTTGAGCACTTCCTTTGCCAATTAACTTTTTCAGTAATTTTAGCTGTTCAAGTACGCAGAGATTATTCTCTGGTGTAAAACAAAAAGCAGATTTAACCAATGTCGAATTATTTAGTAAGCAGAGTATTTTGTATTCAGCTTTTAACTACCTTTATCTATCATATTTATTATCGAACAAATTCATCAAGTTCCTTTGACAAGTATGTGTCAAATGCTTGAATTTATTAATGGATGGAGTTTAGAAAGTTGAAATAGGATTGAGGAGGTGACTTAATCACATTGGGTGTGCATTTTCTCACTTATAAGGCAGCGGCTAGGACAAGGCATTGTCTAAGGTCATATTTACACCTAATATTCTGTTAGGAATCTGTCTAATTTTGACAATGCTCAGTTATTAAGATGAAATCAACCAAGATCTGACCATTCTAGTCTTCTAGTTCAGACCTTTGTCTGAAAGATAGAATATAATTTAAATGATTTAAAATATACCACACCTGGAAAGAATATTGCCTTGAAGGTAACCAGTCTAGGAATGATGGAACAAAACTTGCTAGGAACCATATTTAATAAAAATCTAACTCTATAAATGCAATAGGATAACGTGAGAAAATGAAATGCTATCAGGTAAACAGTGCATTAAACTTTGACGTAAACTGATGATCAATTTTTTATTTTGAGATTAAGCAAAAGACAAAACGCTTTTACACTTCTGATTATTTCAAGTTAGAGGTAAATTTAGGTATGAAGTGACTCTAAACAAGTCCTGGTCCCTGAAAATTTAGCACTCCTATCTTCACATAGTAAATTCCTGTGTGCTCACTGCATTATAATTGATTTATATTTCTTTTCCAAAAATCATAACAGCAAAATTGTATACCTTTATTACAATGCTATATCATCCATTAAGTTGCATATCAAATGGTGAATATTTTAATAACGATTTAAATTTTCCTATACCAAGAAATGTATATTAATCTGCTAACAGATTATAATCCATTTTAAGAAATTTTGATTCTTCCTATATAACATAGTAGATATGCATGCAATTGTATTGCATATTAGGGGTTTTTTAATGACGTGATAAACTTTACAGATTTATAGAAAATTAAATATTTTCATATTTAACAGAATTTTCTTGGTTCAAACTACTCTGTTTACTGAATAAAATTATCTTGATCACAAACAGTGGGCTCAGACATTTCACATAATCTTGTGAAATTCATAAATAAAATATGAGAGGCCAAACGTAGTATCACAAGCTTTAGAAGCTTGTGAAAATGAACAACACCTAATACATAATTTTACACTGCAGTTTCCAGCAGAATATATTTTATTATATTTTAGACTGTATGCCAATACAGATGGAGGAATCAGTGGTGAGAATTTTCTGGATAATGATTTATGTTTAGCCATCAGAATTTTCTAATTATAACTGAAGTAAGGTTCAGTGTAACAATTATGAAATTTAAATTGCTGATAAAGGCTCTAGAAAGCTTTGAAAAATGATCCTTGCCTGGTACTACTCATCATATTCTGATTTAATTGGTCTGAAAATGCAGCCTGGTAATCAGTATATTTCAAAACCTCCTCTGTATAAGTATGGCTATGTAACTGCTTGAGTGCTATGACGAATAAAAGAATAAGAGATACTGTGGTTTACAGAAAAACCCAGCGAACACTGGACCTCCTTACAGACATGTCTGAAACAAACAAATGCTCAACAGGAGTCACACATCCCCTTAAATGCACTCTAATAACATAATTAATCACTGACTTTAATCTTTAGGTAAATTTTATAAATTCTTTTAACTTTATTTTTTAAGGTATGTCTAGTTGTTCATAAGAATTTAAGCCAAAGTTACTAAATTATTATTTCTTAACAGATAAAAGAAATTTGGAAGAATAAATAAAAACTAGCTTTGTTATTATCCTTCATTAAAAGGTTGCTTTGTATCAACTCTAAGCAAAGATAAGAGAAACTTGTTATTGTTACATTCAGCCTAATTCCTTTGGCATAATACCCAGAAATAGAAGCTCACATTCCATTTGTCCCAGATGGTCTTCTGGGTTGCTTAAAAACACCCTTATTATTCTTGGGCCTGGTATAAGACCTGTGCATTTATCTCAGATTACTCTGAGATTAATTTTGGCAGTATGAAGACCTACTCATTGAAATCTATAAATAAAATAGCATTACTGGGAAATGTACAATCGTCTTAATTTGAATAATATTAGCTCAAAATAAATAACTTGAAGATGTAATTCAGTTCTATAGAATTTGAAATTTCACCAACTTTCACAACTTTTTCCAACATCTTATGTCTGAAAACTTTCAAAAACTTGATTTTATAAGACTACTGTTTTACTAACCTTGAATATTCTTAGAAAATTGAATATTCTGATATTTTTGTGCTTTTGTCTTGATTAAAATGTTCTCAGGCAAGCTTGTACCCCTTGGGAAATCCCAGGCATATATATAGTCTTCTTCAGTGGAAAGACAGAAGCAGTGACAACACTCAGTTGTTTGTAAAAAAGAAGGAAGGGAATAAGGAAGGAAGGAAAGGGAAGGTGGAGAGAAAAGAATATCAATAACAATATAATAATTTAGTCCCCTCAAGATAGCCAAAAAGTATACAAATGGATGACAAGCGTCTGAATTGACTAGAACGGTGAATGTCCAAAGAACTTGGCAAATGGAAGTTTTGGGCATAGACAGGCAGTATAACCCTAAGTGTCCTATAATCTTAAGAAGGCCTGGTACTCCACGACTTGGGATATCAGAACAGTGTGTCTGAATCCAATGCTGTGTAAACATATGCAGGAAACCCACAAAACTGCTTTTCCACGCCTTGTGGGGAAGCTAACTTTCTTTGTAATCAAAAGGTTTGTAGGTTCTGTGATGCGTTAACAAGACAAAAGAATATATGTTTACTGAGATGTACATGAAAAATAGAACAATGCAGCCCCTTATTTTCTATAAGTCATCTAATCTTCCTCAAGCTGGGAAGTGTGGGTAGAATTAAAGTTTGTTTGAACCAGTTATTACAGTCCTCTCCAATTAAAACCATTTCTTTCGAGCTCTTTTGAATAAAGTCTAAATGGTTTAGACTGTCATTTCCTCCCTTGTCCTCTACAGAAAGGAGGCTATGGGGAACTTAGATAGCCTTGTGATGCCAGGAAAGGGAGCCCCATTTTCTGCTCTGACCAACTGTCTAATAACGATTATAAATAGTAAATGATCGCAAATCTTAAACATTTTTTATAGCACCAGCATAGAGAACATCCACTGTACGTTAAAGGGATTATAACTCGGGGGTATTTCTATTACTTCCTATGTAAAGACACATAAAAATGTCACCTGTGCGCTCAAACAAGGCACCACAGTTGTTGCATGCCATTGACCTAATGGCGCTTTGATTTGTTCTACCACAAATTTAGCAGTAGTAGCAGCAATCATCATCACCCTGAAAATGTTTTTATTTCTGCCATGTGGGGATGGGTGTCTAAAGTAAAATTTTCATTTGTATACAGAGAGTAAATCCCACAATCTCAGAGTTCTCATTGTGAAAAATAAGGTACAGTTCTTCAGAACTGACTTTTTAAGCTTCATGAAAAAAAAGTGTTCCTGTATCAAGTCACATAGTTATGAGCAAAAGATGTGCAATGCTGGTTCTAATAAATCAGAAAGTCATCACAGCCAGAAAAAGCTTTATCTCAAACTGTTTCAAAAGCATATGAAAGATAAGATACATTTTTGACAAGCTGACAACTTATTATGTTGTTACAGAGAATTTCTAAATTCCACAACCTCAAAATGACAATCTTGTCGGAAGTTTCTACTTAAAGAAATATATTAGCAAAAATGAACTGGCACAGACGAAGAACAGAAATGACATTTAATCGGTCATGTCAACATGCCCCTTGGGTCAGATTAAAATTTAAAGCTAAAAATAATGCTTTTAAAACATGTTTTACTCACAGGTTTGTCGCCTCAAGGGATTGTCTTAAGGAAAGGAGGGCTGATGATAGACTTATATTTATTTGAGATTGTAAGGATTTTCAGTGACTGGTGGAACAATACCAGCCAAATAACTGTTATTAGTACAAGCTCTCCCACCTAGAAACCAAGATTTTTATATGGCAAATATAGCAACTTCTAAAAGGAATATTTTAGTGTCAATTTCAAAGACTTTTCAGAAATGACATTGAAATCAGAGTGTCTCAAAATTCATTTCAACTTTTAAAAAGTATTGGGTTGGCCAAAAACTTCATTCAGGTTTTTCTATAAACCCAAATGAACTTTTTGGCCAGCCCAATATCATGTACATGAAATGTGTTTAATATTGAACTTCATATATAATCTTAACATGAAATTAAAAAATAAACAATCCATTTTTAGTTTCTGTATTTGTAAAAATAATATGAGTTCTATTTTTGCAGCAGCTATACTAAATAACAAAAATCTGTTCTTTCACAGTGAAGAATAGCAGTGTATTGTCAGTTGTATCTCTGTGGCTTTTACTAAAGTTATAAATTTAGCTTTGTATTGGGTCTGTTTACTATACCATGCACATTGTTTAGGAAGATGATTTGTGTGCTATAACTCTAAATTGTATCTTTTACAATGTTTTTCTCTCTTATTAGGTATTTTATGTTTTGATTTTTTTGGTTTTTTTCTTTCTCAATCCCTCTGTTTATGTCTTTTTCTTTGTAGTAGAGATATACATGTGTATGTTATACACACACACACCACACGCAAACACTTCTGATTTCTAAAACACGGTCTGTCTAGGGAAGTCATAGATCATATATAGAATTTGAAATTAAGATCCCATCTCACTTTCTCTATCCTAGTTCTTTGTGTACATTCTTCTAAAATGCTTTGGAAAACTTCAACCTTTGTCATATCTGGAAATTCCTATCACGTTAACTCTTCCAAGGAAAGTGTGGAGACAACTATAAATAAAGAACTTGGCCATGTAAATAGATGTGTACTGACTATATTTTATCATTTTAGAGAATTTTTCTTTTCCTCCGAAATTTTTTAGTTCCACACTAATCTCTCAATTATATTTGATTTAAAAATGGAAACATTATTGATAAATCTCAAGTCGCCTATCCAGGAAAGAAGAAAGCACAGCTATTAGCCTATTGTGTATTTTTATAAATCTTATTATAATTGCTTTCTATATGTACTTAAATACTTTTAGGAATATAGGGTATTATTTTATATTTCTAAATCATAATTACACATTTTACACATTATTTTTCATATTGCTTTTTTCACTTCTCAATGTATTTTTAAAGATTATCACATGTTAGTACAAACCGATTTACCTCATCTTTTAACCTAATGCATTATATTCCAGAATATGGAGCAACCATACTTCATCTAACCATCCCATCACTGAAGAACATCTTTGTAGATTTCAAATTTCTGTTTGGAAATATTTATTTCCAACTTTGAGTGGAATAGCTAGTGGCCATTTTCTGCTCCACACAGAACAACTAAAAAAGTCTGATGAGATACAGAATTCATATTTTAAAGACAGCAGAGAGCTCAGGGAGCAATGAAAACCACAAAGCTAAGATTCTTTCTATACAGGGGAAAGAAAAATTTAAAAACTCAAAGCTGATTTTTACTGTGAGGATATTTACCATTTTGAGCATGAACAAGAAGCTAAGATTCCAGTACCAAAATCCCAGGAAAAGGCTGCTGCTAGGAGAGAGAAAAACTAGCAGTCTTTCAGCATTCCAGATGGTTGGCAGAGACTTGGAGGATCTCTAAGACATGGCCAGCTTTCCCCTCAAGGCAATTAGAGATTACAGAGATTCACAGGGCACAATAGCAGAAACGTAAGCATATAAAACCTCTGAAAGCAGAGCTTTTCTGAAGTCTCCTGAAACAAAATTTAGAATTAAGGACAATCCAGAGTGTAGCACCCCACAAAATACATTTGGCCCTGAGTAGAAACCAAGAAAGACCAAAGGTAAACCAGAAGTGGATGACTCTTTGCAGGCTGAAACTCAACTTTGAGCCAGCACAGTTCCTTATTTGACTTGAAAAAAATTAATAAACAAAAATCCCACACAGAGTCGGGAGACCAGCAGGGGGAGCTCTCATGCCCTGCAAGGATAGCAGAGCCCAGGAGGAAAAAGAGACTCCTCTTTACTGGTATGGACTCAGCCAATGAAAAATCGTGGACGCATTCTTTACTATAGCCACCCAACTTCCTTTTCCTCTCTATAAAACTGTTCTCATTCCCTTGCCATTGGGGGACTCGTACATGGCTCGCCAGGGTTGCAGACCCTGAAATACAATTCTGTGCTAATCCTGAATAAAGCCATCTTTGCTGAAGAACTATCTGGCAAATGTTTTGTTTCACGTCAACAGGCTAAAGTGATAACTGCTACACTATCTTTCCTGCAGAGGGAAGAATAAACTTCCGCACAGGAAGATAATATTATCTGGAGCTTTTGTAACTTTTTGTTCAGATATGCAATCCAAATTACCAGAATGATATAACCATGCATGACCAAAAACGAAGAGGAACAAAAATAATAGAAACTGAGTTGCAGATAAATGAGGTATTAGAATCAGCTGAATATGATTTTAAAATAACTATGATTAGTATATTCAAGGAAATTTAAATATATAGAGAAACATGTTAAATGATTAAAATTTTCAGAGAATTTTTTTAAAGCCAGTGGAAACCTGGAAGTGAAAAATTAAGAATTCAAATGATAGATTTTAACGAGACTATCCAAAGAAGATAAGGAGATAAAAAGAGAAATGAAACAGATAAAACAAATAGAATACAAGATTTACCCAAACACCTACAGACTAAAATACATAAATTATAAAAGGACTAAATGTATCAAAGAACTAAGTTTTCCAGATGACATTAAACAAAATTCAACAATATAATGCTTACAAGAAACAAGCTTTAAGTATAAATACCCAGATTTGAAAAGGAAAAAGAGAAAAATTACATTGTAGAACACTAACCAAAAGAATGAAGGTATAGTTACATTAATATATGACAGAAAATCTTAAGGGCAAAAAGCACTATATAAAATAAAAAGGACATTTCAATATATACAGGTTCCACCTACAAGGAATATATTACAATTCTAAATCTGTATGCACTCATTAACAGAGTTTTAAAATGGCTAAAGTAAATAACAACAGAACTAAAAGGAGAAATAAATCTATAATCATAGGCATAAAAACATTTCTCTCAATAGGTTACAGAACAAAGATACAAAAAAAATACAAAAATATACAGAAAAGAAATATCCAACACATCAGAATTTACATTCTTTAAAGAACATAAAATTGACTATATTGTATATAAACGTCAACATTTTTCAGAGGTTGACATTTTTCTTTTCTTTTTTTTTTTTTTGTAATGTAAGACATTTATTTTGGTTACAGTTTTAGTGTTTTAACACTGATTTGTGACATAACAGACATTAAACTTCCTTTTTTTAAACCAATTTTATATCTTCCCCTTTTCTGTCCAGAAAATTCACACTTTCACAATCAAATTACTCTAAAAGCTGACAGGAGGTAAGTAAAGCTTCCAACCAATCTGCTCTCCCAACCGGAGATGGCCTCTCTTTCCAATCAAGATAAAATCTGGACTTGGAAGGACCATCATTGTTGGCTCTTCAGTGATTTTTGTGCAGTTTCTATGACAGAAAATTTCCTGCGAGAAAAGCTAGTATCTTCACATTTTAAGATCAGTGCTTATTTCGATTAAAAGATTAGCATCTTATCATTAACTTGTGACACAGAAGGCACCAACATTCCTTTTCCAAGCATCCATCACCACGGGTGGAACACATTGCCACCTACTGGTCATCATATTGTTACACACCCTATAACTTCCAGGTGACGGTCAATGTCAATGGGGATTCTTAAAGAACGCTATGGTGTCAGAGACAAAAGGGACCTTAGAGGTCTTCAGGTTGCTTGAGAGATGGTGATTTCTGCTCTCCAGCTAACTCAGAGTGGCAGAGAAACAGACCAGCCTGCGGAAGGTGTACTGCTTTAGAATTTAGAAGAAAACCGTTTGGTGCTCTCATCCGGCCTAGATGGGGGTTCGCAAGTCAAAGAAAGAGATCGGGTCAGAGGAGGGTGTAGAGGCACCCTGAGTTCCTATTCCATCACTTTCCAGGGGTAGAAAGCTATCCAGAAACAGCTTTCCACTCACAGCTGGGCACGTGTTGGCTCTTAAACAATAGAATTTGATTTTGAGGAGCTACATCTCGTGAAGTAAATATGGGGTTTCTGGGACTAAAGACTATCAAGAAAACCCAAGTTATCAGCAAAAAAGTAGCTCCAAAGTGAAGGCACTAATTCTCCCCCTGGCCTTTTCTCCAACATACCCCTAACAAAGAGCCCTTCAAGAGATCTTGGTCAGGGCTCCCCTGGTGGTGCAGTGGTTGAGAGTCCGCCTGCTGAGGCAGGGGACACGGGTTCGTGCCCCAGTCCGGGAAGATCCCACATGCCGCGGAGCGGCTGGGCCCGTGAGCCATGGCCGCTGAGCCTGCGCGTCCGGAGCCTGTGCCCCGCAACGGAAGAGGCCACAACAATGAGAGGCCCACGTACCGAAAAAAAAAAAATAAAAGAGAGATCTTGGTCAGCCAGCCTAAGTAGCTGTGACTGTCCTGTGCAGGAACCACTGCCTGGGCGTGGGAGGGGGACCCCCGGCCCAGCTCCTGGGCCTCTTCCAGAAGTGGAGCAGAAAGCTCTGACTTAGGGATGCTACATGTTTCCTAGAAGAAGAGCCACACATTCTAACCCAGTTGGGGACCCACGCTTTACTTCCTTGTCCTGAAGCAGAGCCCCCCCTTGACACCATAGCTTGAACAGTTGTCCTCTGGCCACAAAGCTAACTGGCTCTTGTGCACACGGGCTGGGTCATGGACATGCCCGGGGGCTCATTTCTTGAGGAGGAGTGTCGTATGAGAGAAAGGATTCAGCTTCAGAGAGCAGCCAACCTGAAATCTCGCCTCAGTTCTGCCTTCGAGCTGGGAAGCCCTGAGCACCCCTACTCATTCTGAACCCCAGTTCCTTTTCTTAAAGGTAGCAATACATGAATAAGCCCTACCAAGTTAATAGGGTTATTGTGAGGATCAAGATAGATTTAGTGGGAGAGTTATCCAAACACTGTGAGGGACACGGGAGAGAGGATGGCCATTTCACTTAGGTGGGTCTATTGGGGCAGCTTCGTGTCTGAAAAAGAAGACAGATTCTAGTTTGTTCGGGGCTGCTGAGATCACAAAGCAAAGGGGACATCCAGGCTGCAGAGGTGCTGCTTCTACTTCTGCCAAGATAGAGACCATTACACCTGGGTGTGAAGCCCGAAGCACACCTGCTTCTCCTCAACCTAGCTGGAAGCTTCTGGTCAACTCTGGAAAAGGCACATTCCTCACCTCCATAAAGTAATAACACTGCCTGAAATGAAACTTAAAACTGAATTTTAAATATTCAACGGAAGTCCCTGATATTTCCTTTCAGGTAAGACTCCTTTGCAAATCCTTGCAAGTGATCCTACCACCAAGTCAGGCTTCTGGGAGCTTGACACACCCACCAGAACAACACCCTGCATATATTTGGTGCTCAAAAAAAAGAAATGTTTAATTCCACAAACTTTTATCAGACATCTATGTGCTAAGCGCTGGGGGCAGAGCTGAGGACCACCTCTCTGCCATTAGGGAACCTGAAGATGACAGCACTGCGCCGCTTGCCCCTTTTTGTTTGCTCTACCACCAGTAAAGGCTCCATTTGGATGTTACGCCACGTTTCCTTTCTGCCTGGCTGAGTCACTTTTGCTACCAAGGCTCCAGGACCTTTTCTGGCAGCAGAGAGCTGTAAGAACTACCTGTGAGTGGGCAGGATGTGAGCTTGGGCCCGTTCATCCCCCTACTTGTCCAGCCACTGGCTGTGTTGCTGTCTCTGTCTCTCTGTCTCTGTCTTTCTGTCTCTCTCTCTCTCTCTCTCTCTCTCTCTCACACACACACACACACACACACACACACACCCGCGCTATAACTGGCCAGCTTCCTCCTCCTGTTCTTGGAATAGCACCAAGACAAAAAGCAGTGAGCACAAGTGGCTTGGGCTCGCCAACACTATAATTCAGGACAAAACCCTTGTAATTCTCCAAATGGTGGGGTTTTTAAATAGGCTGGATTTCAACACCCTGTTTTCTAAAAAAAAAAAATAAAACCCTGCCCAAGGCATTGCTCTTCTAACCGACCAAGTGACGTCTGAGAGCCAGGTACCCCAAAGACGCGGATTCTGGACTCCAGCCTTCCACCAAGGAGTCACATTTTTCAAACGATTGATTTAGGAGAGTCCTCCAGGGGCATGTATTTGCCCACTCAAGGGTCTCTTTGTTTCAGTATCTTTAATCCTAAAGAAATCATTAAAATGCAGTCTCTTCATGGGGATTTCCACCCAAGGACAACTGACCCTGAGCCAACTTCAGATCTCATGACGTGCCTCTGTCTAGGAGCAGGGTGTGGACGGCTGTGCGGAGACACAGGCACTGTTGGGGGGAGGGGGACCCGCGTTTGCATAGTTCCCTTACAGAGTCGGGGTCCCCACTCAGGAGAGGGCCCAGGGGTGGGCGGTGGGGAGGTCAGGAGGGGCCCCTGTGAGCGCCTCAGGCCTTACACTTCCACAGACCTCTTGCCCTGGGTCATCCAGAAGAAGCACGCCCGTCACAGGCCTTCCCCCACTCTGCACCCCCTCCTCAGGGTGAGGACATCATAAATTGTAGGCACCAGGGAGCAGGAATGCCCTCCTCAGCAAGCAAGAAAATGTTCAGCCTTAAATGCATATGTTAGAAAATAACAAAGGGAAAAAAAATCACAGTGATTTATGCTTTCATATAAAGAACTTTGTAAGGAAAGAGCAAATCAACCCCAAAAAAGTAGTACAGAAACAATTAACATAAGAAAAAATACATAATTAAAAAAATAATTAATTAAAATTTTAATTACATTCAATTAAAAAATTTGACAAAGCCAAAAATTGATTGTTTGAAAACACTAATAAAGATGAAAAATTCAAAAGACTTAACAAGAAAAAAAAACCCCAACATATTACCAATTTAATGCACCAAAAGAAGATTTTGCTGTAGGCTTTACAGATATAAAAAGTTAATAAATTAGGGCTTCCCTGGTGGCGCAGTGGTTGAGAGTCCGCCTGCGGATGCAGGGGACTTGGGTTCGTGCCCCGGTCCGTGAAGATCCCACATGCCGCGGAGGGGCTGGGCCCGTGAGCCATGGCCGCTGAGCCTGCGCGTCTGGAGCCTGTGCTCCGCAACAGGAGAGACCACAACAATGAGAGGCCCACGTACAGCAAAAAAAAAAAAAAAAAGTTAATAAATTAAAATTATGGAAAGTTTCATACCAATAAATTTAATAATTTAGATAAAATGACAAACTACATAAAAACCACAAATTACCAAATTAAAGTAAAAGAAATTAAAGATATGAATAGTTCCTCATCTATTAAAGAATTTGAATCCAGCATTAAAGTCATTCCCATGATGAAAACTCCAGGCTTACATGAATATACTGGTGAATTCTTCAAAATATTTTAGGAATAAATTAAACCAATCTTACACTAACACTTCCAGAAAATACAAAGATAGCACATTTACCAACTCTTTGATTAGATGAACAAAAGTCTTGATACCAAAACTTAAAAGGGATGCTATAAAAAACAAAACTTGCAGGCTAAGTTTTCTCATAAATATAATAAATGCAAAAATCTTAAACAAAATATTAGCAAGACAAATCCAAGAATATATAAGAAAGATAATATACCTCAAATAAGTAGGTTTTTCCATGAAAGCAAGAGTGATTTAACATTAAAAAAAATCAATGCAATTTACCCTATTAATAGAAAATAAGTGAGAAAAATAATACCATCATCACATTAGATGCATTTGATAGAATTCAACATCCATTCATGATAACAATTCTCAAAAAATTAGGACTAGAAAGGAACTTCAATAACTTAATGAAAACCATCTTGGAAAGATCCTACAATAAATATCTTAATGATAAATTATTGAAAACTTTCTATTGCAGTCAGGAATGACCCAATGATGCCTGTTATCACCACTTGTATTTAACAGTTTTGGAGTTCCTAAGCAGTGAGATGAGACAGTTGAAAGAAATAAAAGGCACAAAGATTGAAAAAAAAGGAAAAAGGAAATAAAACTTCCATTATTGGCAGATGGCATATTTTTTCATGTAGAAAATACAAAAGGACCAAGAGCCAATTATTAGAATTACTAGGTGAATTTACTAAAGCCACTACATTTAAGGTTAGTATACAAATATTAATTGCATTTCAACGTATCTGTCTCAAATAAATAGAAAATTAAATTTAAAAAATGATACCATTTACAAAAGCATCAAAAAACTTGAAACACTTAAGAAAAAAAACAACTAACAGGTATGCAACACTGCTACTCTGCAAACAAGAAATATATTGAAAGAAATTTTTAAAAGACAATAGATAGAGGGAAATCTAGGTTCATGGACTGGAAGACTCAAAAGATAATGTATAGATTTGTTGCAATACCAACTAAAATCCTAAAAGGTTTGTTCATAAATTCAACATGCTTGTTGTAAAATGTGTATGGAAATCCAAAGGGCCAAGAATATGCAATGAACTCTTGAGAACTATCAAAACTGAAGGACTTACACTATGAGATATTAAGACCTATTATAAATTCATGTTAATTAATTCAATGTAGTTTTTGCACAATATAAACCAATTGACCAATGGAATAGAATAGTCTAGAAATAGACTCACATAGATGCGGTCACCTAACTCATGTCAAAAGTAACATTTCAGTGCAGTGAGTTGTGGCCAACTGGATATCTTTATGGGAGAAAAAGAAGAACCTTTGCCTTTACTGTATTCCACACCCATATAAATCCTAGACAGATTGTAGATTTAAAAGTGAAAGGTAAAACAATAAGACTTTTAGAAGAAAACATAGGAGAATATCTTTATGACCTTGGAGTGAAGAGCACTTTCTTTATTTCTTAAACAGGACACAAACGATATTTAAAAATAAATAAAATGTAATTAGATGACACCACAATTAAAGTATTCTGTCCATCAAATGTTATCAATAACTCCGAAGAATACATACAGATGGTCAAGTGGCACATGAAAAGATGCTCAACATCACTAATTATTAGAGAAATGCAAATCAAAACTACAATGAGGTATGACCTCACACCGGTCAGAATGGCCATCATCAAAAAACCTACAAACAATAAATGCTGGAGAGGGTGTGGAGAAAATGGAATCCTCCAACACTATTGGTGGGAATGTAAATTGGTACAGCCACTATGAAGAACAGTATGATGGTTCCTTAAAAAACTAAAAGTAGAGCTACCATATGATACAGCAATCCCACTCCTGGGCATATATCTGGAGAAAACCATAACTTGAAAAGATACATGCACCCCAATGTTCATTGCAGCACTGTTTACAACAGCCAGGACATGAAAACAACCTAAATGTCCATCAGTGCAGGAATGGATAAAGAAGATGTGGTGTATATCTATCTATCTATCTATCTATCTATATACACATATACAATGAAATATTACTCAGCCATAAAAAAGAATGAAATCATGCCATTTGCAGTGACATGGATGGACCTAGAGATTGTCATATTGAGTGAATTAAGTCAGACAAAGACAAATATCATATATCGCTTTCATGTGGAGTCTAAAAAAATGGTACAAATGAACCTACTTACAAAACAGAAATAGAGTCACAGATGTAGAAAACAAACTTACGGTTACCAAGGGGGAAAGGGGGCACAGGAGGGTAAATTGGGAGATTGGGATTGACATATACACACTACTATATATAAAATAGATAACTAATAAGAACCTACTGTATAGCACAGGGAACTCTACTCAATACTCTGTGATGACCTATATAGGAATAGAATCTAAAACATAATGGGTATATTGTATGTATAACTGATTCACTTTGTTATACAGCAGAAACTAACACAGAACTGTAAATCAATTACACTCCAATAAAAATTAATTAGAAAACAATAGGACGTTGCTAAGATGCTAAGTATGATATGTCATATAATAAAATGACATTTTATTTGAATTTTTCTGAAAAAAGTTATAGAGTGAAAAGGCAACACAGAGTTAAGTATTTTTATTGTGTGTATGTATATACGGGTATGTACCTGACAAAAAAACTCATTCAAAATATGCAAAGAATTCCTACAAATTAATAAGGAAAATACTATCAAACTAGTATAAGATATATAAAAAACTTGAGTAGGCACTTCACAACAGAAAATATCCAAGTAACACATACACATATGAAACAGAATTCAAGTAAAGCACAAGGAAATACACACTAAAATCACAATGAGTTAACTTCACACCCATCAGAACATCTAAAACAAAGAGTGAGACAAAGCTAGGTATCGGCAAGATTATAAAGCAACTAGAATTCTGATAATTTGCTGGTTCTTGTATAAACTGGTAGGTACAACCCATTTGGAAAACTACTTGTCAGTGTCTAAAAGAGCTGGAGACATGCAAGTTCTGTGATGCAGATATTGCGCTCCTAAGTGCATACATAACGCAAATGGAAATGCATTTTTCATATAACAAAACAAATGTACAGGATAAATCCCACAAATACACAATTTTAATACTGAAAGGGGAAAAAAGACAAAAGAGTACATCCTATATGATTCTATTTTTTAAATTTCAAAAACTTTAAAATTTAATATACGGTATTGGAATTTGGGATAATGGTTAACTTGGGGGTTTCAGGAGTCCTGGTAATGCTCTATGTCTTGATCTCAGGACTGTTTACATGGGTGTGTTTATTTTATAAAATTCATTAAACCCCACACAAATTATTTATACATTTTATAAGTAATCCTTCAATATATTTTACAGGGAGGAACTTTTATTTATGAGGCAGGGGGAGAGACAGAGAGGGAGAGAGAGGAGGTGGTGGAAGGGGCAATGGGGGCAGGGGGAGGAGATTAATAATTTCAGGTATACTTGCCTTTAAAGTCGCTACACACTAGCTGAAGTATTGGGAAAATTCTTATGCGGGTATTTGAAAGGCAGATGCAGCTTCTCCTTGCCAAGATTAGGCTGTCACATTTGAGGCAACTTTCAAAACTGTATTTTGTACTGAAAAGTTGACCAGTTTGCCGATTTTCTTAGTTTCTGGCAGTTAGAAAATTCTCAAAAGGTAATAATTATTTTAAATTTTGGGGTTTTGTTTCTGCTTTGGTTTTATTTTGTTTGTTTTGTTTTAATATCTGGATACGTTGGTATGCAAAATCCTCAAAAATGATCAACTTACAAAACACACATGATTAATGATAGGTACATATTCAATCAAATTGTTTTTGACTCCTGAGAACTTGACTTCTAAAGTCAAGGACCAGTGGGTTGCACAATTGTACTCTACAGACTTTGAACAATAATTATTTTTCTTTTACTTGAAATACTGTAATGAAATAGCCATTCCTCTGAAAGATACAACATAAACTTCTATTCAGAGAAACTAAAACTCATCCACCTTCATTTTCTACTTCATGACAGATTTTCCATTACAGGAAAAGCTGGAGCAAAACATCTAAATTTATTTATCTCCTCCCACTTTTTTCAGTGACAACATATATTATTTTCCCTTTGTCTCTCAATAAACACAAAGGACTGTTGAATTTACTGGAAAATAATTAAGATGAATAACATTAAAAAGATATAAGAACATCTCCAAGTTATTCCTTCTACTAATAAAAAATACGATTCACAGAGTCTCACTTCCCGTAATTTTTACTGCTTACTATCACCTAGGAGGATCAAATCTAAAAGCTGATTATAGAAAATTATTTACAACCTTTGAAACCCTAAAGGAATCTTTCATGCAATTCTACCACCTCAGTACCTGACAAACCTCTCTGAATGCAAAAAAAGAATAAAAAATTAACAACAAAAAAACTGTCTTTAAAGCTAATCTGTCACTTGATTTGACATGAGATTATTCTCTCAAGTCCAGGAATCCATGTAATTTCCTTCCAGGCATCTCTAGGCAAAGTTCTTTTTCATTTTACAACTTCTAGGCAATAAGTATTGAGGCATACATCAATTCTATTATTAAAGGCTCTGCAAAGTATTGCTATACTAAGGAGGGAAAAGCAACATGTTGGGGTTATGTGTGCTCTGTACTATGGAGGTTGCATGCTCGTCCCAGCCCACTGATGATAATGCTCTGCCCTAGGAATGCCTGCAGTACTCGCCTGGGCCCATGTTACTGGGAGAAAAGCCCACAGATATTTCCTTACCGAGGTCAATGTTGTGGCTGGGCCGGCCGTTGTGGTTCCTGTGATGGTCACAGAGTGCACTTTAGCAAAATACTATCAGGGAAATTTGAGGAACAAGATTTATTATCGACAAATCCTGAAGGGTACACAGCATGCCTGAAGACCACACAAGGCGGAGGTTGAGTAGGGGGAGAAAAGGGGTGAGAGGGAGGAGGGGGGCAGGGAGAGTGAGAGAGAGAGAGAATGAACCTGGGGCTCTACATTTATTTGGGTCTAAGAGCAAGGTGATTAGGATTTCTCTAGGTCACTCATTATTGGCTGATTTGAAGCATAAGAGGAGGAATGAGCACACAGGAGCCTGGAAATGGGGTCACTCAAGCAGCCGGTTACCTATGTCACCCAGGACTTTCTGAAAGGGAAACTTCATGTAGTGGGTGGTCTAGTTCTTTATCTGGTTGTCTTGCTAGTAGCTATGTCATACAGTTGGTAATGCGTTTATTCAAGATGGAAGTCTTTTGAACTGGATGCCTTGGCAATCAAAAGAGTGTCAGGCACTTACACCACAGAGATGAAGCCCAAAGGAGATACTGCTTGTGTACCTTGATGAGTATATTTCAGGTATTTCTATTTCTTTACCCATAAAGTGGATATGTTAACTTAAATATTGGTATACTGCAGGGGAGGTAAGATTACATATGAAATAACTTAGCAAAAATGACTGCAATGTATCTTACACAATAGGTGAATATTCAGTGTTAGCTTTTACCTTCATAATAAACTATTCCAGTATTTAGCAGCTTAAAACAACAAACACTGGTTATCTTACAATATCTCATGAGGATTGCAGTCAAGCTGTCGGCCAGAGCTGTAGTCAATTCACAGCCTGATGGGGCTGGAGAATCTGCTTCTAACTAACTCCCGTGGCTGTTAGCAGGCCTTGGTTCCAGGATGGCTCCTGGACTAGGCCTTCTGTTGAACACAGAACATTCCATAAAGTTTTCACATGACAGATTGCGTCTCCCAGAGTGAGAGATCCAACGGAGAGTGAGAGAACCATCAGGATGGAGGCTGCAGGGTCTGACACACATAATCTCCTAAGGGACATATTATCACTTTTGCAGAATGCTAACAGTCACGCAGCAGAATCCTCATGTGCAGTGAAGGAGGAGACTACATGAGAAAGTGAATATCAGGAGGTGAGGATCATTGCAGGCCATTTTAGAAGCTGACTCATCCAAACAATAATTGTTTATATTATACCTCATAGTTATTCACACTATTTATTGAGCATCTTAGTGTTGTGTTTTTATTAATTCATTTAATTCTCACTCTAACCCTATTAGATAGTATTGTAATTTCATTTTTCAAGTAAGATGAAAGAAAATTTTAAAGGCATATTATAGCTAATAAGTGGTGGAACATTATGAAATGCAACAGTCATCTCGTTAGTGTTTCACAATGATATAAACAAAAAAAGCAAATTTTTCAAAAGTAATAAAGGATTTCAGAAATGGTAGGCCTGCCTTGTGTAACTAACGCTGATTAAAAATATGATATTTTGCTAGTAAAATAAGATTCAGCCACCATTTCAGCTATTACTTCAGCCAAAGAAATTATACTATGCATGAACGATTTTTTAAATATCTATATATTGTGGAATACTCTTATGGATAGTATTTATAAATATTATATTTAAACATATTTATCTCTCACAATTAGTATTTTATGTTTTTCCTCTGTCCCCCGAGTTGAGAAATACTTGTATCCCTGTCCTCATTTTTATTCTTTTAAGTTTTCATTTTTTTAAATATATAAACCTATACAATTACATAACATTCTTCCATTTCCTAATTACATATTATCACTATTTTAATGGTGTATAAAGAGCAGTAGTATTCTTCAGGGAAAATATCCAAACTCAGTTTTTATCTGTGTACAGAAAGAAAATAATTACCAGATATTAGACATTGTAAAAACCTCTATAATTCAAAGTCCTGAGTTTTATCTTATAATTCTACTGTTTTCTTTCATGCAGCTAAAACCAAATTATTCTTCCCTAATTCACCAAAGACTTTCTAATACCAAAATAATTTTGAAAACTAATTCCTATTAAAATTTCTTTCTGAGTTTATACCACTAAGATGAGACCCACAGGAATCCATACAGCCTGTGAAAGAGGTAGGAATAAAGAGGAAATTAAGAAATTGGGTATCACAAGCTAATCACCACAACCTCCCATTGTTCATATTGCTTTACTACTGCTTTTATTTCATGTCATTTTTTTTTCATTTTTTTCCCTTTCAGAACTGAAGAATTTCTCTTTAAAGAATACATAAAATTTAAGTAACAATACTTGTATTTAAGTAACATTATTCTTTCCACATCTTTCTCACTCCAACTAAAATGATCAAAATTCATCCATATCTTTTAATATAAAGATTAGAAATTGCTCTGTCTCCTACTACTCTACGTTAAAGTTAAATGTGAAGAAAACTAGGAGCACAGCCCAAAGAAAGCTGATCCAAGTTATAAAGCAGAACATATTTATCCAACTATGCTGCAAATACACGTGTCAATTATGAACATCAGTGTGAGTTTCCTAACTTTTTACATCATCTAAACTTCCCAGGACTAATTAAAACCACACTTATGAAGGATTCTAAAACTTGAAGTGTTTTTGTTTTTTAAATGAGCTTGGAGTAAATCTCTTAAGTCTTGGAGTGCATCAAATGTAGACAGTAAAGCTACTACAATCTAGACTGAAATACACTGCCTCTGATATATTCCTCGTATACCAAAATTCCTCTCAGTGTCTCTTACTCTGCTATCTGTTACTTTGAAAGTAACATATCAGGATTATTCCCATCAGATTGTTCAAGATGGAGGCTATTATAGTTTAGTCACCCTATCTCACTCATCAACTTTAAAGTATAAGGCCTAAATAAAAGCCCAAAGTACCTTTGTGAACTCCCCCAAGATAATGGAACTTGAAACACACAGCATTTAAATTTCTACGAAAGAGTTTCTTGAGTATCAGTTGAGTTAGCTGAGGAATAGTTCTTGGCCTTCTTTGGAAAAGTACCTAAGAGTAAATAATAAAATTCATTGCCCATATTTGAAATATTTCATAAAACGCTGAGTGGAAGTGTGAAATGGACAATTCTTCTGGAAGACAATTTGTCAATATCAAGGACCTTAAAATTTTACATCTACACCTCACCTAGTTTTAGAAATTGGTATAAAAATATGACTAACACTAATTCTACATAGTTTATTTTTATAATAATAACTAAAATAATCCATAAATTATGTTTCCATATGTTAGAATATTTTTTGGTCATTATGTTCATCAATTAATATTTAATTACTTATTAAAATATTCATGAAAAGGGGATAAAAAGTTCATAAACAGTATATTTTAAATTCTGTTTAAAAATATTAGTGGTATTTTGTGTGTATATACACACACATATATATTTATAAACATTAGTAAATGATAAATTATTTTGTCCAGATTTGAAATATTTTGTAAAACATTGAGTGGAAATGTGAAATGGACTAATCTTCTGGAAGACAATTTGTCAATAATATCAAGGACCTTAAAATTTTATATCCACATCTCACCTAGTTTTAGAAATGTATGTATATATATATATTATATACATATATATTAGGTATGAACATATGTATGTATGTATACATTTCTTTCTCTGTCTCTCTCTCTCACACACACACAAACACATACACACACACTGCTCATTCCATCACCATAATGTTAGTAATTTGAGATTAGGGAATCATGTAACCCCCAAATCTCAAATGGAAACAGCTGTATCCATTCTACTTAAAGGCCTTCACTAAATTTTATAGTTAAATTGCAAGCAGCCAAACTGGGAAACAAATACAAATATTCTTAATCTCTAACATTTTTGTTTAATATACTTGGATATGAAAGCCAAATTAATTATGAGAAATAAACGCTCCCATTTTCTCAGCTTGAGGTCCATTTTAAGTATAGATATCTAGCCACACATAATTGGGTAAGTTAAAGGTTGGCCTAGCTACTTTTGTTACAGTAATTCAACAAAGGATAAATGTTGGAGTACCATGGAAACAAGGATATATTTAATTCTATATCCTGATCAAACCAATTTTGAATCACTTGTTATGCTGACAAATTTCCTTCAGACATATGGAATTAACTTAATAGATTTTGAAATATCATTTGCCCTATAAATCCATTAGTCATTTCACAGAGGTTTAAACAGCAAAATTAGTAAGCATTCCTTGGCATCATTTATACAGAATCTGATTTGGAAAAACTGGTCCTACCTCGCCCATCTTGTAGTGATAAATTTCTAGTAAAGAAAACATCCAGTAAAATTCATTTATAACCATGGCTTATAATGAAAAATGGCAGCCCTAGGAAAAAAGTTCCTGAAGAATGTGATTTCTGTAACTACAGAGCTACTTCTATGATATTTAACAATGCAACCCTTCATTACTTTTCTCTATCCAACCATTCTAAACTGAGTTGAAAGTGAGAATATGCATCATTAAACTTTCTTGGAACTAGTGCCATTGACCTTGACCACACGCACAGTTGAAATCCTGAACTATATGGATAATAGAGACATTAAGGTGAAATAAATGTCTTTCTTTTCAGTTCTTTGGTTAACCTCTAGATATCTAACAACATGGCAGCCGTTGATCCAAACAGAATTTCAGAACAAATCTTGCCCTTTAGCCACTTGACAGCAAAAAGTAATTAGGCCCAAACTAGGTATAACTGTCCCTTACCTCAGTGAAAAAAGAGAGAGAGGAAGATTAAGATGGAGTTAGAAGTGAGGTGGCTCTCTAACTATCATAAATAACCACATTTATAAAGATAACATATCAGGTTACTATTAACTGCAGTGATTCAATGTCTTATAAAACTCAATACTTTGTCAAAAACTTTAAATAGATTATGAAATATTCTCAATTTCCAAAAACACAATAAGCCACAAGTATGTTATTTACAAAGGTATTGCTCCATTGAATAAACACTATAAATGATGACTGAATCTCCAGTGCATTCAATACAAGCCTATTTGAACCTCAATGTATAGAAATCTATTAGGAAAAACACTCTGCAAGCTATTCATCATGTGTAAGCACATTTCTCTTTAGGAAGTACATTAAAAATTTAATCTTGGACAACCAGAAATGGTCTTTCTCCACCTCCCTAACCCAGTCAACACCTGAGGCAAATCAGAATGGCTGCTAAGCAATGTGGCTCACATTTTTAGGGTAATTTAAAGAGGTCATTTACCTGGACACAGTCCAGAGGTGAGGAGTAGAATGAATACTTTGGCTGGATAGATGAAGAGGAGAAAAGGCTAATAAGATAGTTTGAAAGAGATGAGACTGCTGCTACAGTAGAAGAGTTTAAACAGCACGGAAGAGATGCACCATTCTTCTCCATTCCTTCTCTTGCTCCCTTTATCATAAGTTGGACACCCACATACAGTAGATTCCGATGGACGATTTTAGATTCATCTATGTTTGCCACATGATATCTATAGTATTATAATATTACAAAACTTTTCTGCAGTTTACCCAGAGATAAATTATATTAAATATTTCATATATGTCATTCAGTACTGTTTCTATTAATGTACAGAATGTGTATCTAATGGTTCACAGATTTGGAATCATGTCCTATATACAATTTGGTATTCACTGTGAGCAAATAATGAGCATTTTCCTATGGGATATTCTCCTAATTTTAATTTGTGTACAGTATTCTACAATATTTCTTTACTGGGCATTTAGGTCATTCCCCACTTGTACTATTAAAACATTACTGAACATTCTTTTGTGAACTAATTTTATTCTGTTTTTAGTTTATTTTACTTATTCTAACTTTATTCTTATAAGAAAGAAATAATGAGTCAATATATTTTTAAATTGTTTATATATTAGTGTTTTTCAATCCTGGCTGCACATTGAGATTATTTTGAGGCGCTTTCAAAAAATATTGGCAGAGTTTCTCTTGCTTTTTAAAGTTCCCCAGGTGATTCAGGTGTGCAGTCAAAGCAGAGGCTGATATGTATATTACCAAATTGACATCCTTAATCTTAATACTAATTCACATTCCTCCAGCATTATAAACAATTGTTCACTCTGTCCAACACTCTATTGTCCTTATTTGAATCTTTGTCAAATGGGTGACAATGGTATCTCATTATCATCTTAATTTGCATTTTTGATTTCTAGTGAGAGTGAACATTTTTCAAATATACTACCCATTTATAATTTTCCTTTTATGAATTGGCTTTTAATATTTTCTGCCCATTTGTTCAACTGCAATATTCAAGTTTTATTACTGTAAATAATCATCCATGAGAATTAAATAATTATTTTGCCAAATAGAGCAAATTTGTCATTTAGCTTTTAATTTTGTTGATGTAGTAGATTATATAAAGATGTAAAATCACTAATCTATTTTTATAGTTTTCTATGATTCTTATCCTCATTTAAACTAAACGTCAACTGATGTCACTATACTTCTTAAAACTAAGATAAAACCACGCATTGAATTCATTTTCTTAGTCACCTCAGGCTCCAGTTTCCACTGAATTAGTTCAATTTAATGATCATCTTACCATCTCACTCGGGCTACTGTTGTTCTGAACTATATTTACCCAGACCAAGTACCCAGCCTCTTTCTTCAATTTATTACAAATTATTCACACATGGTAAATTTGTGTACAAATTTGGGGAAAACCATGTGACTAAATTCAATGTTAAATGTTCCTCTTCTTAAAACCCTCTTGGCTTTTTGATGGATTACATCTCCTATGTGGATCTAACTCTTTGCTCTCCTCTAATCCACAGATCTTTTTCTACAAACACCAAATTAATATTAATGCAGAATGGCTTAAATACTTCTTTTGTTGTCTTAGACCTGACTAAGTCCTACAACTTTGTTTTGGTCAGAGTGGACTACCTACTGTAACAAACACTTCCCAAATCTCAGTGGCTTAAGGCAACAGGTTTTTTTAGCTATGATCAGTACTATGGTAGAGGTAAAAGGGAGGCTAAGTTCAATTGTTTGGGAACCCTGAATTCTTCCATCTTGTGTTCCTACTATCTTCTTTGCTTTCAAACCGCAGAGGTCAAAAGAGAGAAAGAGAGCTTATGAAAGGCATAAATGCTCTTAACTGCTTTGGTCTTAAAATAACATACATCACTAACACACATATTCAATTAACAGGAAATAGTGATATGGCCCCGTCTAGATACAGTGGGGTCTGGATATGTGGTCTAAGTGTGCTCAAGTAAAAGAAGAGACATGAACATTGGTAGACAGTAGCAAATCTCACAGGCATATTAAAGCATTTTCCTAAATAAGTAGGGTTTCCTCTAGAAATAAATTCTCGTCTCAGATGTTAAGAAAACTAATTGTTTGTATGCTGCATTGAAAGACATTCAACACTCTGAGATCAGAAAAATATTCAACAATATTTTATCTATTTACTTCATGATTTCATTATCTGTATTTA
Source organism: Monodon monoceros (assembly GCF_005190385.1). Lineage (NCBI taxonomy): Eukaryota > Metazoa > Chordata > Mammalia > Artiodactyla > Monodontidae > Monodon > Monodon monoceros. The sequence goes on along the minus strand of NW_021703768.1, from coordinate 99,107,859 downwards.
AATACTTATATTCCTGGAATATATTTTGGAGTGCAATATGGATAAAACTTTATTCCAAAATGCTCACCAATTAACCAATACTATTTAATGGTTAATATTAACACTTGACATGCTATCTTCATCATACAGAGAGAGAGAGAGTTTCTTAGATATCACTTCTATTTCTATATCTATATTACCCCTGGACAAACTATAGTTGACTCTTGAACAGTGTGGGAGTTAATCCAAGTATAATTTATCAAAAGCCCTCCATAATTAGGGTTCCTCTGCATCTGTGGGTTCAACCAACTACTGACAGTGTAGTATTGCAGTATTTCCTCCTGAAAAGTATATGTGTATAAAGTGGACCCATACAGTTCAAACCCACAGAGTTCAAGGGTCTACTGTACAATTGTTATTACTGTAGCTTTATAATTTAATATATACCATTAAAACAACCTTTTATCATACTCATAAAATTTTCCCTCCTCTGCTTATTTTTCATATATAGTTTATATAGATCAAATTTTCTCTCTGGAGTCATATTCCTTCTGCCTGAAGAACTTCTTTTAATATTTCTTGTAGCACAGATCAGCTGGTTATAAATTCTCTCCACTTTTATATGTTTGGCCTTTATTCTCCTTCATTTTTTAATGCATTTGCTTTTGTTATTTTGGGGGGATTATTTTGTTGTTTTCTTTAGTTGAAATTGTGATTGAAGATATTTATAGATTCACTTGCAGTTATAATAAGTAATACAGAGAGAACCATTGTACACAATGCCCAGTTTCCCCCAATGGTAACATTTTGCAAACTATAGTATACTATCACACCAGGATATTGACATGAATACAATGCACTGATCTTATTCAGATTGCCTCAGTTTTACTTGTACTCATTTGGGTGTGTGTGAGTGTATGCATTAAGGTCTATACAATTTTATCAGTTGTGTAGGTTTGTGGATTTCTTTTCCATTTTTGAGAAGTATTTTTTCTGGATATAACTGACTTCAAAAAAAAAAATCTCTTTAAAGATGTCACTCTATTTTCTCCTGGCTTGTCTGGTTTCTGATTAGAAGTCAGCTAATACTCTTATATTTTTCCTCCATATATAGTGTGTCTTTCTTTCTCTGTCTGCCTTGAAGTTATCCTTAATGCTTGACTTGTAGCAATTTGACCAAGTTTACATGGCTAATAAATAGATGAAAAAAGATTTAAACTCATGTCTAATTTACAACCAAAACTCTGAGTTCTTTGCACCACATGAAACTGGATAGGCTTTATGCCATTATTTGTAAATATTAACAGCAAAAAAAAAAAAATCTAACTCTAAATAATTATTCATATTGTTCATCCATATAAAGCACAATTCAGCAAATTTTAAGAAATACTCAGATTAGAAGCAAAGATTTAGTTGGTTCATCAAAATCTGAGATTAAGGAAACTGTGGTCTGGAGGAATGACCTGAGAAAAGGGACTGTCACAGGCTAAATAATGACTCCCAAAGATACCAAGGTCCTAATTTCTGGAACCTGAGGTTGTTAATTTATTACAGCACCAGAGACTCTGCAGATATGACTAAGTTAAGGATCTTGATATATGGAGATTATTTTGCATTATCTGGATGAGCCATAAATGCAATTACAAGTGTTCTTATAAATGAGAGGCAGGGATATTTGAATACAGAGGAGAAGGCAATCTGACAAGAGCGGGGAAGGATTTGAAGATGCTATATTGCTGACCTTAAAGATTGAGGAAGGGGCCATGAGCCAAGGAATACAGCCTTAGAATTTAGAAAAGTTAAGGAAACTCTACAGGAAGAGTTATTTAGGTGCAAAGCCAGGTGAAGAATCCATGCTATATTTTCAGTCATGTAACCTCCCTGAATACTGTATTAAGCTCATTAGTTTGTATTCAGTTGTGCCTCAGATAAGTTATATAAAGACAAAATAGAATTAATATAATCACATATAAATATAATTAATGGACATAATTAGCTAAGGATAATTTTATTTTAAAATAATTATATAAAATGGTAATAAGTCATATGAAAATAAATCTTCCAAATAAATATCAACATAATATCTTTTATATAATATACAAAACAAATTATTCTTGGATTTTTACAAGTTCTTTTATTCATTCATTGTGGCAGAAGCAACTCGCTGTCCAAAAAAACATATTGCTTCCCATTCTTTAGTGTAGAGTTGTTAGCAGGGAAATAGCTGCCCAGCAAGGGACTGTATTTCTCAGTTGCCCTTACAGTCAAGTGTGTCCTTGTGACTGAGTTCTAACTAATGGAATATAAGAGGAAGGTATCCTTCCAGGCCCAGCTCATTAAAAACATGGCATATTCTCCTCCATGCTTTTCTCCTTCTCCCAGCGGGATAGATGATCATCAGTAGTTCTGGATACCTTCAGTGAGAGATGGTGGAGCTACAAGTTAGAGGGAGCCCGAGTCCATAAATTGTCACTAATTGATAGTTATACATGTTTTCAAGTATATGAGCAAGAAGGAATTTTGTTTTGAGCCATTATATATATGTTATGATTTGTTTGTTAAAGTTGTTATTCTTACCCTAACAATACACTCACCACTTATTTATTTATTCAACAAATACTGAGTAAATACTATGGACCACATATGCCTCTGGATCTTGAGGACAAGTCAATAAACAAAGGCTTTTCCCTCATGGAGCTTACATCTACCGTCAGAAAAACAAACAAGTGGATCAATCAATTTCAGGTAAAGACTACAAAAAATTATAGTGGGATATAGGTACAGAGAAAAATGTAGTATATTTAAACAGGATGGTCAGGAAAGTTTCTCCAGAGGTGACAATTAAATAAGGGCTGAAATAAATGACAGAGAGAGCATACGAATATTATCAAAAGGGTATTTCAGTAGGAGGGAAGCAGTAAGGCAAAGGCCCTGAGGTAGGAATGAGCTTGGTGTGCTCATACAACATCATACAACAATGAAACCAATATGGTGGAGCTCCAGGAGTAAGGGGGAGAATTAGATCACCAAAAGAAAGATGATGTAGGATCTAGTGGGATTCTCATCCCAAGTGTATTTGGAAGCAGGAAGTCAAGAGGGAAAGGAAGAAAGTGATATGAAATGCTATACTTTTTAAACACCTCACTCTGGCTATACTGTGGAGAATACCCTGTGTGGGATTAAAAGTTTAGGTAGGAAACAAATGAAATAGCACACACAAAAGTAACAATGGATTAATCTGCGGTAGCACATATTCAGATTGTGAGTGTAGAAAAAAATGAGAGATTGAAGAAGTGAGGTATAAAAGAAAGATATAAATAAAGGATGATTCCAAGGTTTTTGCCTACAGTAACTGGATATTATGGTGGTGCCATTTCAGAGATGGGGAAAACTATTGGAAGAGAATGTTTGGGGAAAGAAATCAATAGTTTGATTTTGGATTTGTTAATATTGTAATGCCAATTAAAGATCAGTCATTTGTAGATCTCCAGTAAGCGGTTGGATATATTAATCTGGCATTCAAGAGACAGATGAGAGCTGGAAACACTAATTTTGGAGTCATCAGCATGAGAGCTATGGGTTTTAACTAAGGACATAGCATCCCTTGGGGAATTTGGAAAATTTGTGGAGGAGTTTTAGGCCCTCTCACAATTTAGAAGGTGCTTCTAAAATTTAGCAGGTGGGGCCAAAATTGCCAGACTTTTTTTTTTTTTCGGTACGCGGGCCTCTCACTGTTGTGGCCTCTCCCGTTGCGGAGCACAGGCTCCGGATGCGCAGGCTCAGCGGCCATGGCTCACGGGCCCAGCCGCTCCGCAGCATGTGGGATCTTCCCGGACCGGGGCATGAACCCGTATCCCCTGCATCGGCAGGTGGACTCTCAACCACTGCACCACCAGGGAAGCCCAATTGCCAGACTTTTAAATGTCATGTATGTAGAAAACCTGTTTATAATGATTTGTTCCTAGATCCTAACTACTGATATAATTACATAAACACAAAAGTATATCATATGATTTGTATGATTTTACTACATAAACTCACACATATACAGTCAACTAATATTTGATAATGGAGGCAAGGATATAGAATGGGGAAAAGACAATCTCTTTAATAAATGGTGCTGGGAAAACTGGTTATTTACATTCAAAAGAATGAAACTGGAAGTCTGTATTACACCACTCACAAAATTAATTCAAAATGGATTAGAGACTTAAATTTAAGACCTAGAGGATCTCCTAGAAGAAAACATAAGGAAAAAACTCCTTGACACTTGGCTTGACAAGAATTTTATGGATATGACACCCAAACCACAAGCAATAAAAGCAAAAAGAAACAAGTGAGAATACATCAGACTAAAAGTCTTCTTCACAGAAAAGCAAGCAATTAACAAAATGAAAAGGCAACATATGGAATAGGAGAAAATATTTGTAAACCACATGTCTAATAAGGTGTTAATATACAAAATATATAAAGAATTCATACAATTCAACAGCAACAAAAACAAATAATTTGATTTAAAAAATGGGTGGAATACTGAAATACACATTTTTTTCAAAGAAGATACTCAAATAGCCAACAGGGACATGAAAAGGTATTCAGCATCACTAATCATCAGGGAAATGCAAATCAAAACCACAATAAGATATCACCACACACCTGTGAGAATAGCTATTATCAAAAGGGTAAGAGATAAGGGCTGAAGAGAATATGGAGAAACAGAACCCTGTATACAATCGGTGGTAATATAAATTAGTGCAGCCACTATGGAAAACTGTATGGAGGTCCCTCAAAATATTAAAAACAAAACTATCATATGATCCAGCAATGCCACTTTTGGATCTATATCTAAAGAAAATGAAATCCCACTACCTCAAAGAAACATCTGAACCCCTATGTTCATTTCAGCATTATTTACAAAAACAAAGAAATAGAAACAACCCAAGTGGCCATCGATGATGAACAGATAAAGAAAATGTGGTGTATATACAATGGAATATTATTCAACCATAAAAAAGGAAATCCTACCTTTTGTGACAACATGGATGAACCTGTCATGCTAAGTGAAATGAGCGAGACAAAGACAGTTACTGTATGAACTCACTTATATGTGAAACCAAAAAAAAAAAAAAAAACCCACAACAACAACAACCTAATAGGAATAGAGAATAGATTGGTGGTTGCCTGGGGGTCAGAGGGATAGGGAGAGTGAAGGTGGTCAGAGGGTACAAACTTCCAGTTATGTCCTGGGGTTGTAATGTTCAGCATGGTGACTGTATTTAACAATACTATATTGTATCGTATATTTGAGAGTTGCTAAAAGTAGATTTGAAAAGTTCTCACCACACACCAAAAAAATGTAATGATGTGAGGTGACGGATGTGTTAACTAACCCTATTGTGACAAGCATTTTGCAAGACAGATAAAGTCACTACATTGTACATCTTAAAAAGAACGTGTAATTTTATGACTAATTATTTTTATGTTTGGTTACTTATACAGAGTTCATATTTGAAAGAGAAAACATGTAATTGGTTGGGACAACAGGTTAACTGTGGAAATCCACATATTTGGAGCCTACCCAGCAGGTAATTGGGACACTGGTGTGGACTCCACCCTGTGGTAGTCAACACAACAAGGCCCCATTAGAGCTCTGGTCACCTTCCAAGCCAGTGATAAGTACAGCCTTTTTAAACCTGTAAGTCACAGCCTGAACATCACCAACTTACCCAAATTTCAGGGTAGCCAATTACCCAAATTGTAGGTCATGATCCTCCAAATAAACAAACAGCCTCAGTAGCATAATTCAGTAAACACAAATGTAGAAAATGACAGGAAATTACACTAGTAATACTGGGCTGTTTTACATAATTTGCAAACTTACTGAGTGCCTCATGGGAGTAAACCCCAAAAAAGGAGAGCCCTGATCTTCTAATGGCCAGGCTGCAACCTCCTGGGGAGGAGTGCCAAACCCTCCTTTCTGCTCTGAAGCAGGATTTCAAGCATGTTTAGACTCTGATGAAGCATCAGTCATTCCGTTTAACAAAGAGGAAAGCCTGGTCACAAACCCAGAGCATATAATGATTTTAATTCAAAATTCATAATTGGCTCCCTGTAGCCTAGAGGATCAACTCCACACTTTTTTATTGTGTCTCAGTTTGAAACAAGTATCTGGGTACAATTTGGTTTTTTGGAGTAAGCCCAAGATGCACAAATGATGAAATGAAAAAAATGAGACAGGGAATGGAGAAAATTCTATAAAGGATGTGTTAACAAGTAGGTTAGCTCTGAAGGTACCTGGGGCTCAGTTCCACCGCAGACTCTCTGTGTGTGGACCACATCTTAAAACTGTATAGGCACTGGGGCATTTAGTCGTCTACCCGCCCCATTTGCTGAGAGCGCTCCAAGACGTAGTAACACCCTTCCCAATCTGTACTGCTTGAAAGGGAGCCATGTTCCCTGGTTGTATAGACAAAGATCTCAGGCACAAAAGAGAGAAGCAGATACTTCTGTGATGGAAAGGCATCAGTGTTCCAGACACTGTCTCATCCTTCAGCTGCAGGTCAACTCAGGAAGGCTGAGGGAAGATGGGTGGGGCATTCATGAGTTTGCTTCACATGGCATAGCAGACCCTTGTGGTTTGGCATGGAACTCAGCAAACTTATCTCTGCCTATTTGATCCTATAATTCACCCACACCAAACTGTCTGCAGTTTCTTGAATGGACTACATCTTTCCAAAGTTCCAAATCCCCAATTGTACAATCTGCTTCTCTTCTCTCTGTGCCCACTGCAGCTGGTTCATGTTTTATGAGGGTGCTTATCTATCATTATGCAACAATAACAATTTACATACTGAGTCTATCACAGAGAGTGGCATAGAAGGAGCACTCATATGTTTGTTGAATAAAGACAAAAAGAACAGAACAATCCCTTGGATGGTGGTGAGATTGCTGACAGAACAAATAAACACACTTAGCCTGCTGGGATCACATAGAATAATCCCATCTGCAAGGGAGGCAGAGAAAGTACTTTGCCAGTGTATTGAAACACAGTGTTCCAATACTTCTGGACAACACTGTGACAGGTAGACAAACTAAATCCTTAAATATGGCTAAGAGAAACATGGGTGAAGCTTTTCGAGCTCAAGTTTGGGGTCTGCCCTGAGTCTGAGGTTCTTAGAAGGACCCAAATGATATGTTGCTTTTATTTTATGCCTAAGAGATATTGTTAAATACCTACCAAACTGGATGTATTCTCCACCAGTAGATTTGGAGAGAGCTCCAGGGAGCCCCACTGCTCCTGCTACTAGGCAAAGTTATCACTTCTGCCTCCATAAACATACAATGGATTTTCCCCCCCTAATTCAATTGAGAGACTCAAATGTTCAGATTGAAATGATACAGAGACAGGATGTTGTGTGAGATTTGTAGGGTGGCTCATGAACCTAATACCTTGCTTCTAAATCTAGGAAGCAGAGTTTCTTTGAGCTCATCTGAGTCTTATAAAATGGCCTGATCTCTTTAGGATGGTGCTAGGTCTTGGCAGGATACTCATCTGGGCACCAATAGTTGTCACAGGACTCTTCTATTTCCCTGGGACCTATTCAGAAGGCATGCTGTAAATCTGTAGCAATAAGATATACCGATACTGGAGTTTTGTGAGGGTAAGGACAGATTTTAGAATTGATGTATCTTAAATACACCTTTAGCAGAAGTGAAAGCAAGCTGTCAAAGCCAGTCTTTTTAGCCAATAAACTGGAATTTCTTTTTTTAATTTTCTATTTGGAACTAAAACATCCTTTTGCCACATAGGCAGCAGCATGTTCACAAGTTGGTGATTTGGGGTCAGGGTCCTGAGCTATGCATTGGAGGCGTGTCTCCAAGGTTTCTTTGAGCAAACAGAAGAACAGCACCTGTACTTTTTTTGCAATGGTACATATGAAACAAGAGCTGCCTAATGATTCTGTGAAACACTTTGCTGAAAATAAACTCCCTATACTAAGTGCTCAAAAGCAAAACATAGCCAATGAAGGTGACAAGGACTTCTATAGATGACACTGAAGAACCAGGCCAAGATCTTCACACAAAATTAACTCTTTTATTCAGAGACAGCCTAGCTCAGAATGTAAAAGAGAAACAAATGACCCGATGCTTGTGCTAAACAAATGATAGAACACAATAAAAAAATCAACACAAATGATTGCTTTTCCGGCTATGGAATGTTTGGGAGTTATAGTACAGAAGACCAACAGAGAAAATTGTTTTACCAATATGCCTCTTAACAGTCAAGTGAATGTTAATCCTCCTCATTTATAGAGTCTCATAAATACATATGACCGAAAAGAACAGAATGTGTTAATGACTAAACTCTGACTCATTTCTCTCACTCTGTACATGGAGTCTGTTGCCAAAATCTATCATTTCTTAAATGTCTCCTATAATTATAACTTTCCTATTTACTATCTATGTGGTTTACAACACACATACACTATGTCCGTGGAGTCACAACAGCACCTGGACACCATTTCACAGAATAATAAAACTAGCCCGGGCTTCCCTGGTGGCGCAGTGGTTGAGAGTCCGCCTGCCGATGCAGGGGACACGGGTTTGTGCCCTGGTCCGGGAAGATCCCACATGCTGCGGAGCGGCTGGGCCCGTGAGCCATGGCCGCTGAGCCTGCGCGTCCGGAGCCTGTGCTCCGCAACGGGAGAGGCCACAACAGTGAGAGGCCCGCATACCGAAAAAAAAAAATTGGCCGTCAGCAGCATTAGGAAACTGGTTCAATGTGACTCAGATAGTAAAAGGTGTAATCTCAATTTCTCATCTGGAAGGTTATCTTTAAGGCACTATCTAACTCTAAAATGCTATGGTTTGATAATTCCACACCCTCCTTTTCTTCATCAGTCTGCCACCGTCTCAGCATTAGACTTGACCATTTCTCACCTAAGCAACTACAATTTCCCCTTTATCTTCTTCATTTTGGCCTCCTACAGTGTCACACTGTACTCTAGACATGAAAATAACTCTCTTGGCTCTTGTGTTCATAGCCAAGATGCTCGGCCTATTTTCTCAAGTCTCCCAACAAAGACTGAATTGTATGTCTGGTGCCACGTCGTTTGGGCCTGGTCGCTTCTCCACAGCTTATCATGGGTTCATTCACAGCTTTCCCTCTTCCTGATCTCCCACCCTGAGGTTCCACAAAGCTGTCTTATGTGCAAACATACGCATTTTATTTCACTCCACCTAGCTGCCTACAGCTTCCTCTGCTTCTGTTTTCATTTAAACAACTTTTAAAGTTCCCCTCAGAAAAGCAGTTTTCCCAGCTCCCGACTTGGCGTGGCCTAGTCCTGTGTGAAAATGGAAATGGCACGTTAGCGCTATCTGCTGCAGACAGCAAACGCCCGCAGGGCGACGACAAAGTTTAATTATCCGTACTTTGTAGGAAACAGAAAATTAGCGCTCAATATGTGTTAAATAAAGGAGAACAAACATTTTTATTTTTGTTGCCACTTGATATTTTTATGGGTCATGTTTTGAAATCATTTTGCAGAAAATACAAACTGGAACAGATTTCAGGAGGCTTTCACAACGGTTACCTTAAAAATCATCCCCACCCCCAGAAAATGAAGCCTCTGGATATTTGACTTTGATGACTTGACATTTAAGGGAAATTTATGGAAAGTCACGTGATTTTTAACAAGTTCTTATATGTTCTTTCCATTTTGCACTGTGGGTCTGTGGGTCACAAAGTACAAAGAAATCTTCCAAAGTAAAAGTAAAGGTACACGATTTTTATTTTTTTGGCCACCATTGTATCTCTGGCACCTCACTGACTTAGCATAAGCCCACAATGAATATTAAATTGAACTTTAATAAAAAATGCATTTCTTATTTCTAAGTCATGAGCAGGATATGAGTTTTAATTGCATAATTTCAATTCTGTGCATGATACATTTCACGGTGAGGGAGGGCGGCTGCTAATTTGAAGGTGTTTGGCCCAGGCAACTAGGCTCAGCCCTGCCTAAGAGTTCATGAACCTCCTGGAAACAGAATTGAAGGCCCTAGTGATTAAAAACTATATCCAGGTCACACAAAAGGTTCCGCAGTTGTCTTAGGTACACGCTTCTGATTCATTTCTCATTTCCAATAAGCTTCAAAAGACAAAAATCTTCCATAACGATATCCTTCATGGCTATGTTTTCTTTTCTAATCCCATGGCCATTAGCCTAACCCAAGCCCCTAGCTTTTCACAGAGGATTCACTGTAGCAGACATCACACAGACTTTCCTGATTCTCAGATTTTGCAATTCTGGTACAGTATTTCCTGTAACATAACACATTTTTTTTAAACAAGCATATTCTATCACACTTCCCAAAATTACTGTGTTCCTTGATTTTCCTGTTTATCAACACAGACCCTCGCTATCTGACATTTAATACTTTCTGTAACCCAGCTTAAGAAATCCGGCACCATTCTTGACTTCTCCCTTTCTGTTGCCAACTCCCCTCCTAAATTAAGCTCTAACCTACCACCAAGTCCTATCTGTTTTACTCTCATGTCCAAGATACTAGCATCTCTCTCTCAGACTACAGCAAGCCTGTATAGGTAGTAGCTTGATGATGACAGTGATGGTGATGAGTGACCCACCCAATTTACTGTATACAAAAGAACCAGAACATCTTATAAAAAATAGGTCATATTTGATGATCTTGCTTAAAAGCCTCCAAAGAAGTTCTATTAATTACCTAAGAATGAAATCCAAATTCTCTACTCTGATCCTCAATGCCCAGCATGATCTGGGTCCTGTCTATCTGTCTAATTCATCCTGAGCCACTTGCCCCCTTCCTTACTTGGCTTCAGGCTTTAACTTTCTGTTAGTTTTCAGAACTCATCAATCTCTTGCTGTGTTCCCTGTTCTCTCCTCACCCCCTCACCTACTTGGCTCCTTCTCAACTTTTAGATCTTGGCTTGAAGGTCAACTCCTTGGAGATGTTTTCCCTTACTCCCCCACCTGAAAAATCCTCCCATCTCCAATATTCACTGTTGTAGCATCTAGCTCATATTTTCTTCATCACATTAGTAGCATTACGACTACCATTACTTACCACAAACTTGCTTCTTATATGTATTTGCTTACTTGTTTGTTTGCTGCACTCAACTAGAATGTAAGTCCTACAAGGGCAGTATATCACATCTGTCTTGTCTACCACTGACTCACCAGAACTGGATAGGGTCTAGTGCATGGTGCATGCCATCATTTTTTGTGGAACATTCTATCAGTGGTTTTAATTTTATTCAACTAATTATTTGTCTCTACTCCCAGATTCTTGCTCTCCACTGTGTTCATGACAATTGCCTCATCTTTGCATCAAGGTATACTATTTCCATCTCTGATATTTCACTCATCCCCTTTGATGAGAATATTCAACCCTTCCAGCTTGGTCTGCCAAAATTCTGATGAAATCATCTTGCCCTCACTGATCTTTTTCTCCTTAGCATTTCTCTATCACTTAAATATTCTCCACAAAATTCTAATTCTTATATATGCACCATTATATACAATACAATATTCTAATTCCTTAATATGAATTGCCATCATTTCCTCAACTAAACTCTGAATACATATGTTTGTATATATATTTACTTATTCCTAGAGTTACTATGTCAAAGAACACAACATTGGTTTAGAATCAATTGATTAGAATCAGATAACTTCATATGTATTAGATATATTTATTAGATATCTTAGATAACTTCATAAGAAGGATCTTAAAGAAAGCTAAGACCCATGTGTATATACTAAAATTCTAAATATCCACCCCAGCAAAGCTTTCATCTTTAACATCTTAACATCTATTTTTTAAAAAATAAATTCATTTCTCTAGTCCAAAAGACACTTTTGTAAGTTTTATAAGAATTGGGTTTTGCTTGGGTGGTGATGACACCTAAGCTTCCCAAAGTATTCCATACTCTAAAAATTGCAGGAACACAGCATACTGGAGACCATATGGAAACAAGTTCTGCAAGAATTCTGTATAGTTAGCATCTGCTTCTGTCATAACTGGTACAGAAACTGAAACTTGGCTTTTGGTTTCTTCTCTCAGGCTAATGCTTCAAGGACAGTTTAATCAAGGAATACTACTAGAAAGTGTTTTGCCAAGATCTTAATAGCTGAGTTATTTTTCAGTAAAAACACATGTAATTCTGAGTATCAGTGCTACTGACTCATGCATCTTTATATAACAAACTCAGAGATCAAGTGTAAGAGTAACTTTTATAAACATTCTTGGCCCTCAAAGCCAAAGGAAGATTTAAATTTGGGACCAGGGCTGTTTCTGAAGCTCTGCATAGCCTCAACTTCTCCCATATACCAATTTTGCTCTAGGGGCCACTTATTCTCCCACTCAACAGAAAATTATGGGCAGCCAGCTCTTTGCCAGGTTTTGTTCTGGGTGCTAGAGACATTGAGGTAAAAGACGGGCAAGGTCAGTGTTCTTCAAGGGGCTTTGTAGCATTCTACTGGTAATCTTAGTGCATTCTTTTCTGACTGACAAACGTACTTCAAGATCTCTATTTTTCTCATCCTTTCCCTCTCTCAATGCTGGAAGGCAATACAAAATCTTTTTTTGCCATAATTTACCTCCTAATTCTCTTTTTAATTCTTAATATTTCTTCTAAATTCTCAAAAATTTCTCATCATACTTAATAATACCGTGTTTATAAATCTAAAATGCCATAAATTATAAGAACACACCACTATTTTATGTACCACTAAGAGCAAAAAAAATACCTTTGATAATTAAATTATGTTACAATACTTTTTATCACTTGCAATTTTTTAAAAAATTTTTTATTGAGGTATATTTGATTTACGATATTATTCACCTTATTCATTATTACTATGATTCATTTTATATTACAAAAAGAGCCCATTTGAATTTATTTAGACGTAAATGTTTACTAAATCACTGGCATTTATGTAAAAAGAAATATAATAAATTATTTCTAAAATGTCTTCACATTTAGAATCCAAATTACTGATCAATTCAGAATCATTAAAGTCCATAGTTTTCCATATAAAAGATCCCTTTGTGCCATCAAGAGCCTTGGTGAAACAGCGTTTTTTAATTGTGCCTCATTTCTGTCTTCAGGATTCTCTTGTAAGCTGCAGATTATATATCGATATTTATATATCTATTTATTGATATAAATTTGTACGCCCAAATATGAGCAGTAAGAAATACATCACAATTGCTGCCTACATGACCACAGTTGCATGATACCTTTTGATCTCACACATGTTAAAATGTACAAAGAAACATGGTTCTTAGAAATGATGAAATATATCACACCAAAAATGTAAGCCAATTTTTTTAAAATGTGCATTATAGCTACAAATTTTAAAAGAAAAATACTCCTGATTCTATCCACAAGTATCTTCAAGGGCAATGTTAGTCTCATGCAGATAAGCAGTGAATGTATGGCAAGTCCCAAAACTGTGAAAAACTGCCCAAATGTGATCCTTCTCATCAACTCCTAAGGTAGAAACAAGAAATGTGTTCCCATTCAAAATTACCAGTGTCTGCTGTTTGCTCTGTCTGAGGAAATGTCTTGAAAGTGAAACGAAGATCCAATACTGCCTACAGAATCAGCTTTGCCAAGAACCTTAATTTAGCGCTGTAAAATCCTAGAGCCAGGAGAGAATTTGTAGAATGTCTAGTCGCAATATCCTCCTCTGGCACTGAGGAAGCCCAGGCCTGCAGTCACAGAGATAGACACTAGACCTCAAGCTTCCTGAGTCTTGTGCCATAGCTCTTTCTCCCACACTCTGCAGCCCTTCTTCTCTGGGAGCCATTCTAGCACTTCCAGAAGAGAAGTAGTACCCCATTCATGCTCCCAATGTGATACTGTTTGGCACTGAAAGGACACACTGCAATACGGTTCTTCTGGGTTTGATTGAAAAGGACTGAAAAATGTCTTTTCAAAACATTCTTAAAGCAGAATTTGAAATGATCTAAGGACCTCTAGGAAAGACAGAGCTGACTAATGGGTAGGAATCACCAATCTGTAACAAAGGTCGGTGAACTATACTTCTTGGGCAAAAACCCCACCTGCCACCTGTTTTTAAAAATAAAGTTTTGTTGGAACACATTTGTGCCCATTTGTCTCTGTATTGTCTATGGCTGTTTTCAAGCTATAACAATCGTTGAGTAGTTACAATGGAAACCACGTGGCCCATAAAGCTGAAACTATTTACTATCTGGCTTTTTACAGAAAAAGTTGTCTATCTCCTTACCTAGAAGATAGGCTTTTAAGGACAGAGGCCAGGAATAATAACAAGCTGCAGCTTCAGGCTCCAGAATAGATTTTATGGGTTGATGGTACAGAAGAAATTATTCTTTTTAAACATCCGTTTAACCAGGGCACTCATTATCCCTACCTCATATTCATATTTCATCATCCCATAGAATAGAACATGAACACGCAGAACATATACACAAACACACATGCACACTTCCAGAAAAAAGGGAGTGGCTTTTGTCCAGTTATCTGCCAGGGCTAACCTTGTTGTCACAATCTAATTAAGTGAAACATTTATTTCTTCAGCTATGAAGAATTCTTCAATTACCCTCTTGATTCATTCATGTTTCCCAAAACCCATGTCCAGTGTATTTGAGCCCTGACTCCAAATTTTCAACACTCCCACTCCTGAGTCATCCAAAACAGTAACCTATTCCTCTGCATTACTACTACAATAAAATTCTTATCTGATAGACACTGATAATGTACTGAATACATCCTGCAAGTAGTAAATCTCCATAAACATAATTGGGCTACAGAAGTTCTATTAATAAAAATATTATAAATGAAGATACTGCTTTTATTTTTATCCAAAAATTAATGAATATATATGACTTTTTTAGAATATAATCTTATAGTTATCAGGAGCAGAGACTTTGGAAATAACTGTGCTCTTCACTTAGCACAAAATTATCCACTTATGCTAAACAAATCAAGGGACTGCCTTGATGGTGAAAACTCAGCAGGATTCTTTTAGCATTATCCATATAAATAAATCAAGAATTTAGCTCACAAAAGAAGAATCAATGGATTTATTTGTAAATCAATTTATAGATAGTGATTCTAGATAAGAAGTAAAGATTCTTCTTTAGAAAATGTTGTAGAACTTATAAAGTTAGGACTTGGGAAATAGTACAACCCCTAAATTGATGTGGTAATCTACTAGATGGAAAATATACACCCAAATAAATGCCTATTTAAGTGCACAATCTCCTATGGCCTTAATGTGCCACCTGCTAATTTATTACAGGCAGTCCCTACAAGAATAGAAACATCTTGAAATGCAATTCATTAAATGAGTCCCTCAACCATACTTAAAAATATATATATATTGTGAACTCTAATTGACTCTGTAAACTTTCCAACAGAGAGCTTTATGTATGCTAATAGTGTTGGCCAGAGAACATCCCCAACAATTTTGCCTGGGTAAGTAAACCTAAGAGAGACGTTGGCATTCATCCCCACTGAGGTTCTCCTAAGCCTGCAAGAATACCTTTAAATGCTGGAATCGGTGAAAATACTTCTTTAGATATTCACACTTGCCAATCCCTTCTTTTCCTCCCAGCTTGATTTGTAGTATTTTGGTTCATTTGCTCTCAATCCAAAAGGAAATAAAATAAGCTTACTGAGGATTTAGGAGAAAATATAAAAGACCTGGGGATGCTGAGAATACAAGAGAAACAAATATGGCACTGGGACATAGAGTTGCAGAAAGAAGGAAAACAGATTTACTTGAAGGAAGAAAAATAGTATCCAAAAAATAAGAAGCTGGATGGAGTGGGAGAGGAGAAGGCAGGGAACAGAGGAATGAGGGTAAATACGGCAATCAGACGGAGAACTCCTAGCTTTGAGAGCTTATAAACATTGGAATGATTTAACAACCTCCTTGAGAGAGTTGTGAAATGTTTTGTTCCTGGAAATGCTTAGACAAAATGTAGGTAAATTGATGCAGAGAAATAATTTAGTTGACATCTCTAGATGTCCTTCCAACTCTGATTCTATGATTTTGTAACTTAAGGATGACTGAGGTAATGCCAAAAAAATAATAAGAACCCAAGCTTATGTTAAGCATACACACAAGATTTATGGTCTGCCTCAGAACTTTTTTCCAGAGTAACACGGAGCGAATTTCAAATGCATCATTCTCTGCCGGCAATCATTTGTTTAAGTGCTAAGAGTGACAGTACAATTGTGTAACAATATTCAATCTATACATGTAACTGCCCTTCTGGCTTTCTTTGTATTCTCAGTCCAATTTTCTTAAACTCCAAATCAGATAAATGTCTCATCAGCTTTCCAGTAGTCTTCCTAAAGATATCACAATTTCTTCAGATTCTACTAGATTATTTCCATATCCTTTTTTTTTTTTTTTTTTTGTGCGGTACGCAGGCCTCTCACTGTTGTGGTCTCTCCTGTTGCGGAGCACAGGCTCCGGACGCGCAGGCTCAGCGGCCATGGCTCACAGGCCCAGCCACTCCGCGGCATGTGGGATCTTCCCGGACCGCGGCACAAACCCGTGTTCCCTGCATCGAAAGGCAGACTCTCAACCACTGCGCACCAGGGAAGCCCAATTATTTCTATATTCTTAATGACAGACCCAGCCTCAGTTAAACAAGCTAAAGAATTTTTTTCAAATTTCACAAAATGTTGATCTATTCTAATGCAATTTTATTCTACATTATGAGGTATGCCTTCCTGGGAAGCAGCAGCATACTTATGTTTTCATTTAAATATGATATAATGGGTTTGATTTGGGGGATGTGAGTTAATTCTGCATTTTCTCTCATTTATCTGAGTTTTCAATGGTATTCTATATATTCTCCTTTTGGTCCATCACACACAAAAAATGTTCATGTTAATTTACCACCATGCAAATCAAAGGTAGGCTCTAACAACAATCAAGCTTCATGGTAGCAGCATTCTTCAGAATGCTATCCTTTATTACTCCCTAATGTATAGGCCCATTTTTTTAGGGGTAACATTGTATCTGAAGGCCGACTTTCAATTACATATGGTATTCAAAAGCTGTGCAGTATTCAAACCTGGCTGAAATTTCCAACAAGATTATATTTAGACTATTTCCCACTATCATTTTAAGTGAGGATTTTTTTTTTTTTACCCACTCTGAATAATACTGAACTACCCAGTCATTATCCCTTGGCCAACCTCTGCTATTTTCTGTTCCCCTTTTCCTTTTACTCCAGTAATTGCTTGCTTTCAGTTCTTTTTATAGGCCAACCAATTCATCACATGTATTCAGTATTTTCTCATAATTTTCACTCTAAATACTGTTTCTGACATCTCGCCAATATCCTATTGGGTCTCCCTATTTCTGCTTTTATTTAAATGCTAATTATTTCAGTCTTGGGCATTTTGGAAGAATTAATGAGTACATGAGAAAACTGATGTTCCTAAAATTTTAAGATCATTAACCCAGCTAGTTATTAACTCTCAAAAAAGGTCCTTATAGGAAAGAAGGTGATTATTGTTCCTGTAGCATCTTTAATTAAAAAAAAAAAAAGGAACTATTTTCTTTGGTACAACTGGTTTTCAGACATAATAGGATTCATGAATTTAAAACAAATTTAGGAAATGTCAAAGAATAATTTTAAGACATTATCTGTCAGTGAGCCATTTTATTTTTATACAAGGGAAACTAATAAATAGATTAATTTCTTTAATTACAAACAAAAGCAGAAGAGGAGAGAACAAAACTGTCTGAGAAGAGTAAACCATTTTTCCCCCCTTGGGTAAGCGACAGCTAGCAAAGAGCCAATCAAGATATTCACAAGGAAACAATTTCACCCATTTACAGATTCTCTGAAAAGCACAGCGAGTTCTGCAGTGAGGCGCAAGCAAGCCCATCCCTGAGTAATGGCTCTGGGCCCTTTCTCTTATGAGAATTTCTCAACTCCCCCCAGTTGGATCAAACTCAGCTCCCTAGTCTATCTGGCTGTCAGGGCATCCCTCTGATACAGAACAATGACCTGAAGATTACTTGGGGGAAAGTGGCTTTGTATTAGCATGTAAGTATGTGAATATAAACAGCAAAGTTGGACAAAAAGCTGATGGATTTTACTTCTTGTGTCATCTTGATATGACCCCTTTAGTCTTGGAGCACTTTCTTGCATCTGGCACAAGATGTGACGGGATCTCCTTGTACTTTTCTTCCCCCAACCTGGGTCAGCCATTTCTCTAGAGATCCTCATTTCTTTCTCTTGGTGAGTGTATTTAGAAAACAAATTCTGAGCACTAGGTGTGCTCATTGCTATGAGTATTCTTATATCTAGACCTTTCCAGTTCATAGAGCAAGAAAATACACCTATGCTTTCAAATCCAGGTCAACACCACCAGATCAGTTAAAGGTTCACTGTGAAGCTAATGAGCTCCTTCTAATGTTCTATACCTAATTTTGTTATTTCTAATTTTTCTTAAAGAGATTCTCCACAATTGTATAAGCTTCAAGGCTCAAAAAAACTGTATACCTATATCCTCATACCCTAACAGAGGGTCGCCTTCATATTCTACAATACCATTCTTGTCATCTGCCTTCTTTAACAGTGAAAACCCTGATTCCTAAAAAGATCAATATATAAGCTCACCTACTTTATCTTCTAATATACATAAAATAGTTTTGTAATTACAATAGCAATACCTACAGCAAACCTGCTAAGTTTAAGATCTGATTGCCATTCTGCCCTTTGAATACATTCTACAAAGGGTTGTTTAAAGTTATTTGAATTTTTACTGTGTGTAGTTATCAATTTCATAACACATTAGGTTCATATATATGTGTTTCTATTTAATTTTAGGGATTTTTACTAACTATATAGTAATTTAATCTTAGTTTCATTAAATATTTACATGACTCAGAACTCAAAATGATAAAACTAGAGATAGCATTCCTATCCTTAACCTCTCCAATCTGTTCCTACACATCCTAAGGCCTGCTCTGAAATCTCATATTATCCCTGACTCTTATGGGGAAGAGTAGCCATACTCCCTTAACTTTATAACACTTAACTTGTTTTATTGTCCTTAATATTACCTATCACTACAGGACATAATTTTATTTATTTATTCATTCATTTATTTATTTATTATCTGCTTCTACTAGAATATAAATTCCCTGAGAATACTTTGTTTCATTCACTGCTATACCCCAAGAACCTAGAATAATCCCATGCATAGGTACTCAATACATATTTGTTGCAGGAATTTCATGAATGAGTAACATATTTATTTATACAAATTGGAGCCACCCTATAAAGACTGTTCCAAAACTTGTCTTTTTTACACAATATTTCCTGGAGATCATTCCACATAAATTTTTCCCTTATTTGTGGAAGGCTACATAATATTCCATGGTAAGGCTATAGTGTTATTTAATCTGTCCTCTGTTGAATGGCATCCAGGTTGTTTCTAGTCTTTCACTGCTGCAGACCCTGCTGTAATGAACATCCATTTACTTATAGTTGAGTTCATTTTTATATTTAATATATTTAAAATATTAATCTTCAACAAAAGTTGGTGTATAATAGAGAAGAAAGAAAGATTGAGATCTATTTTACAAGTTAAATATGATTTCAAAGACATTTCCTACTTATGGTAGCTTCAGATTAAGCTGCAGACTTACAGATGATATATATTGGTTTTACGCATTCTCAACGGTATTTGGGTGCAAATGCTTGAGAAGAATAGAATAAAATGATTTCTAAGATCCTATGTAACCCCAGGATTACTCCAGGGTATCCTATGCTCTTTTGGCTCTATAGAATATACCAGATTTATTTTAACCCATTTTTCCCAGATCTTTTAAGATATTAATGTGTAAAATGATAGAAGTCTTTTGAAATAGAGTATTTACATCTACAGGTAGTACTAGGGTTCTTTAATTCACTCAGATGTTTACAGCAAAAATAATGACAGTAATGGACCACATACTGAATTAAAAAAAAAAAAAACTGAGTTCACAATGATACTGTGAGAAAACAAGAGAAAGAGGACAAGCTGTACATGTGTAAAGTGAAAGTCCAAAATGTGAACAATTTGGAAATCTAGGAGAAAGGTATTCAAGTGTACTTTAAAATTTTTCAAAAACTTTAAAAATCAGGGAAAAGGAAACAAATAATGAAGATGACTCTGAAAGGCAAGGAGCAGGTACGTGGCGAGATGCAGAGACATCTACGTCTCTCTCACCCTTCTGTTCCTCAACCTACCTTCCCTCTAAAAAAAATAAGTTGCACTAAACTACCTGTTCTGACAAAAGCAAACGTAATTCCATATACAGTTTGCTATGGATAATGCATTCTCAAGAACTACTTTATTTTAAAATACTAAATGTTACATTTGGGGATTTCCTGGGAAGTGGAAGTGGCATTTGAAACTAATACAAAAATAAATGAAAATACTGTAATAGCAGGATATTTTATGTGTCTATTTGATAGGCAAACTGCAACACAATCCTAATTAAATATAGTCTCTTTAGAAATACATACTGATGACAAAGGAGGCAAGAATATACAGTGGAGAAAAGACAGTCTCTTCAATAAGTGGTGCTGGGAAAACTGGACAGCTACATGTAAAAGAATGAAATTAGAACACCCCCTAACACCATACAAAAAATAAACTCAAAATGGATTAGAGACCTAAATGTAAGGCCAGACACCATAAAACTCTTAGAGGAAAACATAGGCAGAACACTCTATGACATCAATCACAGCAAGATCCTTTTTGACCCACCTCCTAGAGAAATGGAAATAACAACAAAAATAAACAAATGGGACCTAATTAAACTTAAAACCTTTTGCACAGCAAAGGAAACCATAAACAAGATGAAAAGACAACCCTCAGAATGGGAGAAAATATTTGCAAAGGAATCAACAGACAAAGGATTAATCTCCAAAATATATAAACAGCTCATTCAGCTCAATATTAAAGAAACAAACAACCCAATCCAAAAATGAGCAGAAGACCTAAATAGACATTTCTCCAAAGAAGACATACAGATGGCCAAGAAGCACATGAAAAGCTGCTCAACATCACTAATTATTAGAGAAATGCAAATCAAAACTACAATGAGGTATCACCTCACACCAGTTAGAATGGGCTTCATCTGAAAATCTACAAACAAGAAATACTCGAGAGGGTGTGGAGAAAAGGGAACACTCTTGCACTGTTCGTGGGAATGTAACTTGATATAGCCACTATGGAGAACAGTATGGAGGTTCCTTAAAGAACTAAAAATAGAATTACCATATGACCCAGCAATCCCACTACTGGGCATATACCCAAAGAAAACCATAATTCAAAAAGACACATGCACCCCAATGTTCATTGCAGCACTATTTACAATAGCCAGGTCATAGAAGCAACCTAAATGCCCATCAACAGACGAATGGATAAAGAAGATGTGGTACATATATACAATGGAATATTACTCGGCCATAAAAAGGAATGAAATTGGGTCATTTGTAGAGACGTAGATGGACCTAGAGACTGTCATACAGAGAGAAGTAAGTCAGAAGGATTAAAACAAATATCGTATATTAACACATATATGTGGAACCTAGAAAATGGTACAGATGAACCGGTTTGCAGAGCAGAAATTGAGACACAGATATAGAGAACAAACATATGGACACCAAGGGGGGAAAGCTGCTGGGGGTGGGGGGGGGTGTGATGAATTGGGCGATTGGGATTGACATGTATACACTGATGTATATAAAATGGATGACTAATAAGAAAATAAATAAATAAATAAATAAACAATAAAAGAATGTGTCTTGGTTTAACAACAACAACAAAAAAGACATACTGAACACACATTACTTTAACATTAGCATTTATTCTAAATCCAAAGGTGATTTAGGTAATGTAACATAACATACATTTCAGGAAAGTGTCATATTAAACTAAGCAGGGCTGGCCTGTTTATCCTTCATTCCCAGGCTTCTCTCCTCCCTTTTAGAAGATTCCCACATCTTCAGGGGTTCGCCATCCAAAGCACGTGTTATTTATTCATTCACTTTGTTTCTCCTCACTACCGAAATCTTACCTCTGCCTTGTATCTGCTCTACTCAACCCTCTGCTTCCTGATTCTTAAGCACTGTACGGAAATTCACCTTCTGTATCCCTTTCCTTCATGGTCCACAGTATTTGCTAGTTAGCATTATAAATCATTCCTGCTTAGCATGCTAATTAGGAGAACAAGTGGACCCCTCCATAAGTATGTGAACTGTAGCCTTCTGACAAAACCACGGCTTTCTAATACCTCAATTACATCAAAGTTATTCCTCAACTTCCTCTGTAAACCTACGGCCCTGTGCACATCTCATACCTCAATTACATCAAAGTTATTCCTCAACTTCCTCTGTAAACCTATGGCCCTGTGCACATCTCATACCTCAATTACATCAAAGTTATTCCTCAACTTCCTCTGTAAACCTATGGCCCTGTGCACATCTTTGTAAAACATATTACTTAATAGTGAAATTATTTCTCTAGGTCTTTATCGTATCCCAATCAGACCAAGTTCCTTAAGAGCACAGGTCATATCTTGAACATTTTAGTATCCCTATACATAACCCAACACTTAGCACATTATAAATGCTCAGTAAAAGACTATGTGACTTACTTACCAAACTGAAAACAATTTATTTCTGGAAACACTTTAGCCTGGAAGTAGACAGTGCATTTCAGAGAGAATTCTTTAAGAAAAACCAAACTAATAAGAGGAGTAACAAGCAGGGAGACCAAAGACCAGAGCCTTTTCCAGTTGCCAGAAAAACTCCCTGTTGTTGAAAGCAGGTAGATTCAAAATAGCCTTTTGGTTGAAACAAGGGTAGCCTTATGGGAGAAGTGTGCTTAGTGCCCAACCTTGAGATAATCCAACAAAGAACCCATTTCAAAAGAACAGAATTTGAGCCATTTCTGTTAAGCCTTCACTTTTACCCAGGTGATTCTTGTTACAGTCAGAAAGCCGGGGGGGGGGGGTGGAAACAACTTTACCCAAAACAATTTTCAAGAAAAAGAGTACAATAGATTATATATGACCACAAATCTCCTCCTGGAACTTAAAACCTTAATCTATTTAATATCCTGGTCCTACAAAAAGCAACAGTGCCTCTCAGAAATAAGGAGGAAAGAAGAAATTGTCCTGAGAGGCAAACACAATCACGGAGTTGACATCTATTGTATACTGCAGTAAAGATTAAATTCTAAAACTTTCAACTATGGGAAACAACTTACAATATTATAGTTCTCTAGACCTGACCGATTATAAGAGTGAAAGAAAACTGGGGTGAAGGCAGAGAACCAGAACTCTAAACCCAGCATCTGTATCTCCTGTTCGCCCAAGCAAAGCACTTGACTTACCTGCACCTCCGATTCTTAATCTGAAAACTGAGTACGTTGAACTTGCTGTGATTTTAAGGTTCTTTCGAGGCATATTATTAAATAATTCCATGTTTGATTTGTTTTTTTCTGAGAATAAAAGTAAAATGGGGGTGAAACTGCCCATAAACTGTATTAGTACATATGAGTTTTGAGTGATTCCTTGGCTGCACTGCCCAGAGCTTGCTCTCAAGACCAAAGCTGGGCTCTCATGCTGGGCGTTATTCTCAGGGGGTGGGAGTGCTGGCTGCAGATAGCTCACAGCTGAGTCTCTCTCAAGGAATTAACCTCAGGTGCAGGGTGTTGACTGGTAACAGACACTTCTTCCCAAGGAAAAAGTAGCTACCAATCAATGCAGAGATACAAGGACTCAGCCCTCTTGCCTCAATTTGGGACAACTCTGAAAGACAATCCCAGGTCTAGAGCACCCCAAGGACTCAAATAAAACCCATTACAACCACAGTGCAAATTCTCCCCCAACCCAATCCTGCTTCCCTCACTCCCTTTTAGGTATTGTGTCCAAGAGTATTCCCCAGTGTCCTCCTAACAGCACATCTCCATCTCAAGTCTGTGTCCTGGGGAATCCAAGTGGTCCTAGGAAGCAAATTATAAAACGGAATTTAGGGGAGCTGATAATGAGGATTCCTTCATTGGTGGTAGATAGAATACTTATTCCTGGCATGCTAAAGTGGTACAATTATTAAAACTTTTACCTGTGGTAAACTGAAATGAGACAGTGTGTCAGAAAGCACTGACAGATACAGTGTCTTAGGTATTTGAGAGAATTAGGGAAAAAATAATTATAAGAACTATAGAATCTGACTTTTGCTGGCTACTACTGATGCACTGTAAAAATTCAAGGATACTCTGAGAGGGATTAATCTCAAATTTAAAACTACCAAAATCAAAGGGCCTCCTTGGAAGCATATAAAGCATATAAAGTAGATGCTTATCTACTGCAGCCAGAGGGCAGAAAAAGCTTAAGATCAGGTTCAACAATGAATTATAAGGAAAGCAAAAGTCCAGAGAAGAGAAACTGAATTCTCAATCACAGCAGGTATGCCACTAAAGATAAAACCCTGAGACTTGTGGCTTCCCTGGTGGCGCAGTGGTTGAGAGTCCGCCTGCCGATGCAGGGGACACGGGTTCGTGCCCCGGTCCGCGAGGATCCCACATGCCGCGGAGTGGCTGGGCCCGTGAGCCATGGCCGCTGAGCCTGCGCATCCGGAACCTGTGCTCCGCAACGGGAGAGGCCACAACAGTGAGAGGCCCGCATACCGCAAAAAAAAAAAAAACACCTGAGACTTGGAATGGGGACATCTGGGTTGAGGCACTTGAGAATCTTGACCCCTCAGATCTGTCTAGCCCTGCAGAAGTAGCTTACCCTTCTCAAAGAGAACACCCACCCTCCTCAGATTCTACCCTACTGACACTCCCGGCTACAAGACTAATAACTAGGGTCAAATCACTACATAACCCAGCCAAGGACATTCTCGGCCTGCTGAGGAAGAACAGGGATGCAGAAGAAGCTGCAGGACCTGGCGAATGTGAGTCGGGAGGCGCCAGGAGCATATGTATGGAGCTGGAGACTGAGGGTGCTGGATCAATGAGTGTGGAGCATGAAGTTAGGTAAGGGAGAGTTTATCCATACGAGGACACTATCCAGTGACACAGGAGTTCGTAATCTGGCAGGACCCTGGGATATGGTGCTAAGACACTGTTATCCACATCTTGGATGCCTAGAAAAAGCAATGGCCCACACTAAAAGAAAAAGAAATGGGAGAACAACTGGGCTAGTGGAAAAGGGTGCAAAAAGATTAGGAGAGGTAATATGCCAGGGAGGACATTCTAATACAATGGGGGAGAAAAAAAAACTAGTCGCTGACCAGCTGTGCTCCACGGATGCACTTGAAGGACAACACTGTTTCCTAAAGCAATAAGGAATGCGTTGGTGAAAGAAGCACCAGAAATGGTGAGAAACTTACCGGTAGCTATTCTTTCTAATGCAGGGATAATTGTAGGAGATGCTGGATAGTTACTACTGGATAGTAACCAGAATTTTATAATCCTAAAATAATACAGGACAGGATGCAATTGATGGAATTCAGAGTACGCCACCGCAAAATATGCCAGTCTGGCTTGTGGATTATTTTGAGCAGAAAACAAAGCCCAAAAGACTCAGGAAGAACCTTTGAACTCCACCATAACTGCCTAAAAGAATTTAAGATAGGGCTTCCCTGGTGGCGCAGTGGTTGAGAGTCCACCTGCCGATGCAAGGGACACGGGTTCGTGCCCCAGTCCAGGAAGATCCCACATGCTGCGGAGCGGCTGGGCCCGTGAGTCATGGCCGCTGAGCCTGCGCGTCCAGAGCCTGTGCTCCGCAACGGGAGAGGCCGCAACAGTGAGAGGGCCGCGTACCGCAAAAAAAAAGAAAAAAAAAAAAAAAAAAAGAATTTAAGATAGAAGGCCTCTTCCAGGAAGGAGCTATCACTAGAGTAAAGTATGGACTAGGTGTGATAGACAGGGTGGAACCAAGCAAGACTCATTTGATCCAAGTCCTCTCTGTGTTCCATTGTCTCTAGATGGCCCAGCAAACATTTGTTTACCAAACATTAACTCTTTTCTTCTTCCTGTGAATTACCTCACCTCCCTTTGAAGTCCCAAACCCCTACCTTCTTCTCCTTAGTCAAAATGACATACATAATTCATCTTACCTTACTGTCTTTGGAATTCTTCATGCTTATGTGTATTCCCCTACAAACATAATAGAATTTGATTTTCTCTTGTTAATCTGCCTTGTGTTATTTTAATTATTTGACCAGCCACTAGGGGAAGGGGGAGAATATTCCCCCTTCAGAATACTTCAGAAACAAGGGGTATGCACTTATCAAAACGAGGGGCAGGGCTTCCCTGGTGGCGCAGTGGTTGGGAGTCCGCCTGCCGACGCAGGGGACACGGGTTCGTGCCCCGGTCCGGGAAGATCCCACATGCCGCGGAGCGGCTGGACCTGTGAGCCATGGCCGCTGAGCCTGCGCGTCTGGAGCCTGTGCTCCGCAACGGGAAAAAAAAAAAAAATGAGGGGCAAAGTGGAGTTGCAAGTTTTATTTTATCTTAAGATGCCAGTGGAGTACTGTCATGTTAGGTGCCAGTACTTTTTAAAAGATTTCCAAATCTCTATTCTGGGATGCAATTAAATTGCTTTAAAATATTTGATCTTTGTAAGAATTTATTTTAAACTTTGTTAGACGGGACCAAAGCAGTCTTTAGAGTTAATTTTGCCTCACTGACGAAGCAATAAATACTCTTCTGGGTACCCCACCCAACCCCTGCCCCCAAGTGGCTGATGGGAATTCCAACAATTTCTGGCCCTCTCTGTGCTCAGGGGATTGTTTTGATTGCTCCCTTTTGGTGTTTTTTTTTTCCCCTGCTTTGAGAAGTCAGCTGAAGATCCCAGACTCTCAAAGATGTTTGGAGCGCTCTCTCTCTCTCTCTCTCTCTCTCTCTCTGCAGCTCTCTCCTCTCCAGTATTTTTCCCTAAGAACTCTAACCACATCAGCCCTCCCAAACTCCCAAATCTGCCTCTTTAGCTCAAAATACTTACATGTGAGAACACAAGACTGTATTAAGGAAATGAAGCATCATGATCAAATTGACCAAGTTTATGCATCAATCCATACAACCTGTGTGAATTTTCTCAAATAATTACAAGTTGGTATGATCCCCTTTCCTAGAAATCCCAGACATTTCTGAAATACAGAACAAGTACACTTCCCAGGAAGTTTTATTAAGATGTTTAATTAGCAGAATATACTATAAAAACACATATACCTATAACCATTGAGATTTCTGAGACAATTTCAATGTGCAAAACCCAATATTCTTACACCCCAGATAAACTGCCAATACCTGAGTTCCCAGCATTCTTCCTGTGGCCTCTATATTGCATGCTTTTGTAGTAAACAAAGATGGAATTCCTGGCCAACAAATGTCCCTATTTTCAGAGAACTTGTTGCTCTCCCACAGTTGTGGGTCCTGCAGTCATGTTGGAATCACATACCCTTGTACCCACAGGAGTAGAGTTATACAAGTCAAGATAAGCTCAGAGAATTCTCCACCTACCAAAATTTGGAATGAAACCTAGAGATCCCAGTTAATTTCTTTGATGCCTGAACTGAAATGACCTTTACAATTACCTACAGCTGTTACATGGAAAAGCCAAGAAAGTTGATCTAAAGAGAGAAGAGAGTAAAGATGAGATGCAAAGAGAAACAGATGATTTGGGAGAGAGTAAATGAGGTTATAATAGCCTTACAGTCCTCAGTAATCTCTATGTGTGAGACACATCTGTTTCCTGACATTGAGTTCCAATAAGAAATTATTTTAATAAATTCTCCTTTTTAATTTAAACTATTATAACAGAAAAATTCACCTAGCATGCCTTATGGAATGCAATCAAAGTGCAACTTTATTTATCTCCCCTTGTTCTTTAAACTTCATTCAGTGAAAGAAAATTTTTCTCTTGTCCTTGCATGAAAATTCTTTCTCTAGTAAACCCCATAAGTTTTTGTTCTCATTTAAAGTATAAAATGACCTCCAGTCACTTTAAAATCCAAAAACTGCCTCACTTCTCTAATTATCAAGGCGTAGGTAATAATTCAAACTCAGTTTTCCTCTCAGGCTACTACTGATGGTTAGCAACTTACAAGTGGAAAGGGAGAGAAGCTG
This sequence comes from Monodon monoceros, assembly GCF_005190385.1. Classification (NCBI taxonomy): domain Eukaryota; kingdom Metazoa; phylum Chordata; class Mammalia; order Artiodactyla; family Monodontidae; genus Monodon; species Monodon monoceros. The sequence goes on along the minus strand of NW_021703768.1, from coordinate 99,079,682 downwards.
AGGGGGTGCATCATCTTTCTTTCTCTACTCACCATGTCTCCTCTGCTAACTGCAGTTTCTGACATCCCCAGGTTTGAATACAGTTGGGAAAGAGGGCCTGGGGTCACGAGCAGTCACACCGGAAGTGCAGGGATCATCTGGCAATAGGCCCCTCTCAATGACAGATGTACAGATGCTGACATATTTCATCAGAACCTTTGTGAACTTTCTAGAGGAATACCCTTCTCACCTCATGCTTAATCTCTTGGGCTGCAATACCTGCAGTGTGACAAATACACATATTCTTTTGGTAGTCCTTTCCTCTTTGACCCCCAGATTCCCAGGAATCCAGGTAATTCATACCACACAAAACTCCCTCTTGGAATACTCAAACTATCTGGGAAGTTCTCTTGGACAGAATTATAAATGGCTTCACCACTTCTGTCTTCCCTGTGAGGTCTATTCTTGGTGCATGGGAAGAACACATTCTTTGCACAGCTGCCACTAGGAGTGGGTTACATTTCAAACAGTCCTCTGTTCTCTTTCTTTGCCCTGCTGCCACCAGCTGACAGCAACAGCCCCTCACCTAGACCAGCAGATACATCTTAGTTTCTGAGTTGTCCTATTGAGGTAGCACTACCCTCACTTCTTTCTCATGGAGGAGTGGAAATCAAGGCAAGAGTTCACAACTCCCTTCTTCCCTAGATCACTTTATGCAGTTGGCCTGGGTCATGGTCCCTGAGAGAGGTCCAAGAGTTTAAAAACAAACTGTTCATTTTTTAAAAATTTCAATATAGGACCTTTTCTTTGTGTGTAGCTCCCACTGCATCCTGGTGCCACAGGCAAAAGTTAAATTTTATCATGTATCATTAACATTAGTTGGTTTCTATTACTATCCTTCCCACCCCTGACAAAGAACCATTAATGAGGCACTCACAGTATTCATGGAAAATGTCTACATTATAGGCTTTATGAACCTGAAGGTAAATCTCACTGTTGAATGACTGTGAATGTTCATGGAATGTAACTATTTGCTGAATCAAGAATTTGAATCACATTAGCTAACAAATGATCTAGCAAACTATTCCACAACCTTATCCATATGTTATCTTGATTTTCTTTACCCTGAGTAAAATAGAAAGTAAATCTTGTGGAATGGTTTAAGGAAAAGATCATTCTTATTTAGAAAATAGAAGTTGTAAAAGTATCAAAAAATCAAAGGGTGGGATTGTAGAATATGACTGTGGCTTAAATCTATGATTATTAGAACCCACCAGACAATTCATTCATTGAACAAATATTAATTGGGCAGCTAGCATCTGCAATCCATTATGATGGGAGCTAAGTATAAATGCTGAATAAAATGAGCATGGGGCTTCCCTGGTGGCGCAGTGGTTGAGAGTCCGCCTGCCGATGCAGGGAACACGGGTTCGTGCCCTGGTCCGGGAAGATCCCACATGCCGCAGAGCAGCTGGGCCCGTGAGCCATGGCCGCTGAGCCTGCGCGTCTGGAGCCTGTGCTCTGCAACGGGAGAGGCCACAACAGTGAGAGACCCGCGTACCGCAAAAAAAAAAAAAAATGAGCATGATTCCTGCTCCTTTGAAGCTTACTATCTATATACACTCTAGTTAAAAACAAGAAAAATAATTCATGAAATTATTTCCTCCAGTACCCTACTTACTCATCAAGAAAGAAAGAAAATTGTGATTAAAGGTAAAATCTGCTTAATTTATGGTGTGCAAATATGCACAGGAAACATGTGCCTTTAGTCAAAAATGTGAATCCTTAGAAAGCCATCTGCCATACAAGTTCTTTTCATGGGGCAAACATAAAAGAACTGACCTTTAACAGAGTAAAGGTATAGAAAGGCAAAGAAATATTTTTGCTGTGTGTAATATGAAGTTAACAGGAAAAAGAATAAAAATAAGATAATCACATTTCTGCAGAATTGCTATCCTCCAATCTGAAGAAACTAACGAAGGATGAAGGGTGTAGCCTGGAACAAGTGCTCAGTGTCCGCTGAAGAAAATGCCTGCAAATACACACCCACACACACACACACACACACACTTCATACGTAGTACACAGAGCAGCTCTCATTCATCAATGCTGCTTTCATTTTGTACACTCAAGGAGGATGAAGGTTGATAGTATAATAATGATGACACATAAGATACTATAGGGTTTATTTTGCTAGCAGAAATCTGACTTTAAATTTTATAAACTACCTTATTCCTCTATTTATGGGTTACTTGGACACTTCATTTATATTTTGCTTTATTAGAGAGATATATAGGATATGGATTCTGAAGAATTATTCCTAAGATTGTCAAGAGACCTACGAGTTGCACCTAAAGTCAGCTGATATACCTGGCTTCCACCAGTGCTAATACCTAGGAGCAGTCAGACAAACTCATGAATCATGAATATTTAGAAACCTGCTTTAAAACGCTTTATCAAAAATGAGTGTTGGTAACCTGCATTGTTATTTCTGGATATTTTGCATGTACTTTGCCAGGGTCTACTATGATTTAATACTAATTGGTGATTCTTTTCTAGATTTTGGAAACCAGAACAGCCTCTTGAGGAACAATTCCCCATTAGGGTTAATTTATAATCCAGCTCAGGATACTCTTGAGATCAAAAGGAGGAGCTATTACAAGATATGGAAACAACCCAAATGCCCATCGACAGATGAATGGATAAAGAAGATGTGGTACATGTATACAATGAAATGGTACTCAGCCATAAAAAAGAATAAAATAATGCCATTTGCAGCAACATGGATGGACCTAGAGATTATCATATTAAGTGAACTAAGTCAAAGAAAGACAAATACCATATGACATCATTTATATGTGGAATCTAAAATATGACACAAATGAACTTATCTATGAAACAGAAACAGACTCACAGACATAGAGAACAGACTTGTGGTTGCCAAGGGGGATGGAGGATAGGGGAGGGATGGATTGGGAGTTTGGGATTCGCAGATGCAAACTATTACATATAGAATGGATAAGCAACAAGGTCCTACTGTATAGCACAGGGAATTATATTCAGTATCCTCTGATAAACCATAATGTAAGCGAATATTAAAAAAGAACATATATAGATGTAAACCTGAATCACTTTGCTGTACAGCAGAAACTAACACAACATTGTAAATCAACTATATTTCAATAAAATCAATTTTTAAAAAAGGAGGAGCACTAATAAATATGCCAAATCAAGAGTTATAAATCAGCAAGCAGCAACTCATGGTCACTCTAGCTGAGTTTTCAATCTCCAAAGGCAGAGTCTAGGATATTTGCTTTTCTTGAATAGAATACTAAAAATGCAACTTCAAAGGAAGCAGAGATGTCACAATGTGAGGAGATACACAATGTGTGGAGGCTCATGGCTGAGCCGTGTGTATCTTCAGCTGCTTAAACTGCTAAAGATAGTAGCAATGGAAGAGAGGAAAAAGACTTGATCTGACACCTCACTGCCCACACAGTGTCTACCTCCCCCAGATGGCGACTAACTCATAGGCTCTCTGAGTTAATAACTAGAGTGCTCTGTATGACATCAACTCATGAACCGTGCAATCCCATAATAGGAACAACCAGACCATGTGGGAGCAAGAGCACATCCAAAAGAGCAAATTTTGCCAACTCACTTATCTAGAAATTGTGATTTTATGGGATTGCTTTGGGGAAACTTAGACTTAGCATAATTTGCCAGTTATTTGTCTTTAAATATATTTCCTGTATTTATATCTATACCACAGAACCTTTTATGTCACCAGGACTCTGACATTAGGATTATTGATGTAACTTAAGGGTATCTCTCTGATCTACCCAGCAGGATCCTAGGTCACCTCTATATCCAGAAGGCTATAAATAAGTGTAATTTTTTCACTAATGATCTCTCAGAAATTTTTGTGTTATGCCAAGAGTATTTGTCTTTATTATTGGGACAGAAAGGCATGACTGTATTTGAATAAATTACTTTCTGGGAATTATCTTTGCTACTGATACATTATCAAAATTTAAAATCATGAGTTTATAACACATTCTTTCTACCCACTCATTCGTTTGTTCATTCATTCATTTCTTCAACCAATATTTGTGCCTACTATGCACTAGGCATTGTGCTCTGTTGTAAGGACACAATGATGGATAAAGCACAGCATGGCTTCTGCCTTTGTAAAGCTTTCCACTTAGTGAGGGAGACAGACCACAAACAAGTAAACAAACCTACAAGTGAAGGCTACGGTCCAAGTCACTAGAAAATAAAAAGGGGATATGTTTAGATAGAATAGTCAAAGAAGGCCCTTGGAGAAAGAAAGTCTTCACTTGCTCCATTCTTTCTTACTATCTTTAGATTCTCTCTCGTTTTTTTTTTTTTTTCATTTCTTCAAATTTCTAATCTTAAGTGACATACCCTTATGAATTTGTTTTCTTTCTCATCGTATTTATTTGGTTGCCTTATTAATTTATTCTACACTTTTACTCCCTCTTATCTGTGTATGTGGCCTGTCAGCTAGGAAATCTTACGGAAATTCACCATTTTTCTCTGGTATAAGGAAATTTAAGCCAAAACTTTATTCGTCATTAACCTCATGTTCACAACTTTGTCACATTATACTATTTAAGTATTTTAACAGTATTTAAAATACTGTTTAAGATGTGAAACAAGGGTCAGAGCATATTCTGTAACATTTTATTTGAACTTTCTTGTATGCCCTACATTGTTTTCGCTAGAAAAAATAATTGACTCAGTTAGTGAGGCTACTTGTCCCATGAACATAACTTGGGTTTCTTTTCTTTTCCCTCTCGCTCAAAAGTGTTATGGGAGACTTCTGAACATTGACAAAGCATCTGCAACATCACAAAGAGGCATAAGAAGATATTTCTAATCGTTTTATGTAGCCAATTCAACAAATTCATTAAACTGCATTCAGTGGGGAATACAAGCATAACCTTGTCCCTCCAGGCTCATGGGCCAGCAGAGTGGAGAAATGTGTTTTCATTACTATGTAACACAAATTTGTCCAAGCTTCGTTAGTCTACTGGTAGTAAATGGAGATCATATTAACAATAATAACTCTAATTTCACTAGTTCTTATCTGATTGCTGAAGCACAGCCTTCAACTCCATGCTGAGGCCCCACTAATATTTCTGGTGTCTGCCAGGTTCTCTATTCTGTTCTTCCCAGATGGCACTTGTGTTCTGCAGTTTCTGACAGGCACTGCGATCTCACATCCAGAACGTGGTACCTTCAATGTTTATTTATAACCTACTCTTTTCCTAGTACTCAGCTTTGTTATCAACCTGGCTTACTGTGCCTGTATCATTCTATCCTCAACATACATCCTCTCCAAAGAGGCACCTCAGGCCCTGTGCAAGCAGATGTGAGCTCTCAGGTCATCCAATCAACTGGAAATAATTGGCTAAACCCAAGATAGATGGTCTCTGTTTACTTGGACCACAGCACCCCTAGGCCTTTTACAGCTGTGGTCCGGAGTTAAGAGAGAACAGCACAAGGGGGAGTGGGAGAGGGAAGGACTGGGAGTTTGGGATTAACAGATGCAAACTATTATATATAGAACGGATAAACAGCAGAGGGAACTATGTTCAATATCCTGTGATAAACCATAATGGAAAAGAATATGAAAAATAATATATATGTATATAACTGAATCACTTTGCCGTACAGCAAAAATTAACACAACATTGTAAATCAACCAAACTTCAATAAAAGAGAGAGAGAGAGAGTGATGCTCAGCTTCCCCAGCTATCAATCTCATTAAAGGGGTTAAGGTGGAGCCTCCAGGTTTGGTATAAGTTTGTTCCTCAACTAAATGACTGGAATTAATACCAAGCCTACTCTAGATCTTCTACCCCCTTTACCAGAGGTCAAGAGGAAGTCTGTGTAATGAGGCTGACTACATCTCAAGATGGCTTTAACTATCATCTTGACCCTAGATCAGTGGATTCAAGAAGGAACCCCAAAATCTAACCACTTCCTGTCCCCAAAACTCACACCTTTGCCACAATGTGTGTTGATTCCAACAGGACTAATCACATTATTCCCTTTATTCTCTATAATGTTACCATAAGAATCCAGAATCCCAAGATATCATCCATCACCTGCACCCTAATCTCCACTAGTAGATACAAAACACATCCTCTCTTTCCCCCACTTCCACCCAAACTTCAAAAACTCTTCCACCCTCTCCTCTGAAATTCACCATTCAGCATCATCAAAACCCTCCATCTTAATATTTCTGAATATTTTCTTCGTTTTCCAGCTTTAACAAAAGGCTGATTATTCCCTTAGAATACTCCTTCCCTTGCAAGCATTTCAAGTGTTGGATTTTTTTTTTTTTTTCTCTTTTTGCTTCCCACAGTCTTTACAGTATTGAGCTTGGAGACTCTCTGGGCTCTAACTGCCACTTCTACACTATTTTCCCTATGACCTCCATGTTAGTAAATCCAGCACTCACTCTTAGTTTTCATCCCAAGTCACCCCTATTGCAGTGAATAACTTGCATTCCCTCCATGTACTTATTTCACTTGTCATCCGAGACATCATCTTCTCTTGGTTTTCCTCCAGCATCACTAATCACTTCTTCTCCATTTCCTTTGATAATTCTTTTTCTTCTCACTGATTTCTTAATGTAGAAGAGCCCCAAACTCTCTCCTTCTTGGTGACTTCATTACGTTCCATGGCTATACATTTTATGTATGAGATATATATATATCCATCTCAGCTCAGACCTCTCTCCTGAATTCTAATCTCATACATTCAATAATCTTCTCAGCAGCTTCACTTGGTTGTCTAATAGATATCTCAAACTTACTATATCCAAAAAGTTACCATATCCAAAATTGAACTGTTAATCTTACCCTCCACACTTGCTCTATCTACAATTTTCTCAAGTGAGGACAATTCCATACTTTCAGTTGCTCAGGTCAAAATTCTTGGAATCATTGTCAATTCCTTCCTTTCCTTCACAACCCGTATCCCAAATACCAGCAAGTCCTATTGGCTCTGCCCTCAGAATATAATTAGAATCTGACCACTTCTGAACTCCTTCTTTGTTACCATCCTAGTTCCATTCTGTATCATGCCTAGCATGGATTTCTGTTTTTCCCTTTGCTCCCCTCCTGTCTGTTCTCAACACAGCAACCAGAATGATCCCTGCAAAATGTAAATAATATAATATTTGTCATTCCTCAGTTCAGAATCCTCCAATGGTTACCTTTTGTTCTAAGTACAAGCCAGTGTCCCTGAGGGCCTATAGGGCCCTACATAATGTAGCCTCTGCTATCTCTCTCACTTCATCTCCTAGTTTCCTTCCCCTTGTTACAAACTGGGCACACTCAAAACTAGGGTCTTGAACTATCTCTTTCCTTTCCTTAGACGTTCATTCTCCAGAGGGTCACATGGGTGATCCCCTCACTATCTTCATGCTTTTGCTCAAATTATCTCCTCAACAAGGTCTATATTACCCATTCTATTTCAGATTTAACCTGTCCCCCAATACCAGCCAGACTCCTGACTCCCTTTGTACAGCTCTCATTTTTTCTCTTTTTCATAACCTTATCATTTTTTAACATACCATGTAGCTAACTTACTTATGATGTATATTATTCATTATCTGTCCCCCTTCCCATAAGGGCAGGAATTTTTGTTTTGTTCACTGACATATTCCAAGTTCTCAACATAGTGCCTGGCATAAAATACATGCTCAACAAATATCTGTTCAATTGGATTAAATTTGGGACCCAACAAAAGTACTGTAAAATGTGGTCTGTATTTTCAAAAAAGGATAAATAGAATATTCTAGGGAAGAAGATAAAGGAGATTATATTTCTTCTAGAAACACTGAGTAAAGCTTTATGAAAGGTAGAATTAACAAGTCTTGGTGACAGAAAAAATAATTACAAAATATGAGAGAAATGGAGATTACAAGGATTCTATTCTTAATGACTTAATGAAGTATAATAGAGAATGAAAGATGAAGATGTATGCAAGATCTCTGATTTGAAAGTATATTTGAGAAATTCATGAAACGTGTTGGAAATGTGTGTTTGTAGCTCAGGAGAGAGGTTTAAACTGGAAATGTGTATTTGTGATTTTATGGTTAATGGGTACCTCTATGAAGTATGTGACCATTAAGTTCAGAATATACAGAGAGAAGCAAATAATAACAGAAGGAAATGTCTTGGAAATATTTAGAGAGGTGAGGGAAATGATGTCATAATGCACTTGAAAAAGAGGAGGAAAAAATGGAAGTAGGAGAAATATAAGAATGGTCAGAGACATAATGTCAGTGTTCCAGATCTTTGGTAAGTCGAATCTGAGCTATAGAAAAGTTCTATACACTTAATAAAGAATAGATCAAGATCATTAGAGTGGAAGACATGAAAGATTGATGAGATCAGAGTGATCAGAGTCATTAACATGAATGCTGAAGTTGGAAAGGACAATGACAGGTCTTGGCTGAAGAGAAACCTATATATTTGCAATGTATTACGGCTACGAGTGCAGAAGATACCAAGCAAAGTGATAGAAAAATGTGGTATATTTCTGTATAATTACTTAAGCAGATGACACAATAGTAACCAGTTTTTACATTTTTAGTTAATGATCTGACAAATAAGTGGTGGAGCTCTGAAAGGGTTGCAGGGCTCTATAATAAGCCAAGTACATGAGAAAATAATAAATTAGCTACCCATAGAATCATAAGGAGAAATTACCATCCACTGTCCTTAGGTGACAATAGATTCAAAAGTCAGTTTTGTTTCATATGATTTAATATCTTATTATGTGGTGTTTCATTTATGTGAAATAGTTAGACTTCCTTACTGGGACAGCAATAACTGTTACGACGTTACTTGCTATGAAAATAAAACAATAAACTTGATAGTGATCAGTGACTTCCATTACATTCAGAACCTAGGTTCAATTGCTGGCTCAGGACACAGAAGTATACAAGGTCTACAAAAGATGAACAAACATTTTAATATGTTTTAGAAGTCCTAGATTTGTATATGAGTACTTCACTTGCAATTCACTTCTCTATATCTATTTTAAATGAGTAGGTCCTATTCCTGTAAAGATTAAAAGATTAAAGATTTCATCTTTGTTCTCTATAAAAGTCAATGGCTGAGTTTTTTTCTTTTTTGTCGTCATAAATCTATTTTCTATTTGATGTCTTGGGGTTCAGCCACATGATTCCTTACACTGTGAATGATGATTTTACAGCTGAACCTTGGAACTCTCTCTCTAAAAGCACAGCTCAACATTAAATATTAAGACATTACATTAAAAAGGTAAGAGACACAGGCAGCAGCAAAGATAATTAAAGTTACAAAGAAAACACTAGACAGGAAAATAGGTGATCTAAGGATGATTCTGGGTTGTCAAGAATTTTTTAAAATTTATAAGAACAGAAAAATCCAGGTTCCTTTGCACTCATTTCTCTCTTCCTTTACTCTGATGATCTAATATCTGCTATCAGTCTCAGTCTCTAGCACTCAAGGCAATCCTTAAACCTCAAATGAAGGTATACGGATTTTCTTTAAAACTTTTGTTTGTGATTATTTTGCCTTCAGAATAGAGGAAATGGGAGTTTCTAGTTGTCAAGTATATTTATGTAGCAAGTGTTGTGTTTGTGAATATCTTGCCTTGAGAAGAGATGGGAGTTTTGAGTTATCATGTTGATTTTAGTGTTGAATAGATTGCTTTAAGGAGACAGGCATAAGCTTGCATTTGTTAGCAACTGCTAACAATAAAATATGTCCATTTCTAGCAGGGTGGTACTTTATTTCACTAAGAAGTCAAAAGTTAAAGATTTAATAAAAAATAAATCTCCCACTTGTGGTGACTGAAATAGAAAAAGGCACTCAAAGAAGATCAAAACCAGTGAGAGGAGCAGAACTTCACAAAAGGGCCAATCCTGTTGTTCTGGAGCTTGTTAGAGAACCAACACAACTCCTTACCTTAGGATGAATTCCAAACTCAAAGAGGAAAGGGTTGTATTTAAATATTGAGAAAATTGGGTGATATTAAATTTGTATAAATCCCTTGGTTGAGGGAGGTTTAAAGAAAAGAGGCTTCTGTGATTGGAACATTCATTAGTGCACCCTCTAAACTCCTTTATCAGGACTGTGACTTACTTTTGGTACTACACCTCAGAGAGGTCAGCAGTATACTTAGTTCCCTGAGCGTAGCTGATGGCAAATGACCACTAAAGAGCGCTGTACTCCCCAAGGGGCATCTATTAGTGCACAAGGCTTGTAAGCAACAGGGACCAACTTCAGAGGCTGTGAAAACTATTCTTATCTTTGGTAAAGCATGTCTGGAGACTCTCTTGGATCAGCCCCTGACTCTTATTTATGGACTGGCTTCACGTTCTGATGGTAAAGCCCTTCATTTTCCTAATTTATTCTTGAAACTTAACCAGGTGAAGAGGCAACTCCAACAACAAACTTCTCTCACTAACAAGAATTTTTGTTATTCCCTTCTCTCTACTTTTACTAAAGTTAGAAATCATACTCAAATGAGAATTTAATATTTTTTTCTAATCACAAAATGAAAATGAAGTATTTGTAAATCCACAGGATTAAAGAACACTCTCGAAGGTAGAGGATACAGTGTTTCGTACCTGACATTATTCCATTACACAGCAGTGTTATTAATCTTTCTTCCTTTTTCACTGAACTTGAGTGATCAGGCATCCTGTCTGTTGCTTCATTATAATGTGTTCTTCAACGGTGAGCCAAAGATAGATGTCAAGCTTCAAGTAGAGGTTCATTTACCTTCATGTACTTTGCAGGGAAAGCCTCTGATGATTATGTAAGATGCCATAAGAATTAATTATCAAATGGATGAATGAATTTTAAAATGAGGTTATAATTCATTGACCAGATTCTTGTTCACCATTCTTCAATTAGGGTGGGTGTATTCCATCTTGGATTAACATTCTTCTTTCTTTTTAATTGATCTCTTGTCATTGTTGAACAAAAAGTCATTTGTTAGTGCAAGAAGTGAAGTTAAACAAGGAGCCTACTGATGTTGAAGGATTCTATCTCATAGAAAACATGGCATGCAGAGTGCTTGCACTAGATAGAAATGGATTGCACATACACATACACACACAAATACACCCTGCTGAAATTATGTTAATCAGGGTTGATATTCAAAATACAGTACAGTATAGACCCAACAACTAGAAAGAATGAAATGCCTAATCAGAATGAGCACAACATACCCATTGGTATAGCCAGATTTATATATTTTGATTGAATATTAGTTTTGGGAAATATGATTTATTCTCCTTATCTTTAATTCAATTTAAAATTAAAATGTCATTTATAACTGTCAAGCAGGAAATTCTATAATTTTATAATCTTCATTGATATTTGCAGTGTAAACTAGGAAATACAACCTCAAATGCTAAGAGGCAAGGCAGGAAGTCAAAGCCAGGAAATAAAGCTGGGAGGGAGTGGCAAAGTGTAAAACAGGAGAATACATTCCCCAACCAAAAATATTCAAATTCAAATATTTATAAAACTTCTGGCTAAAAAAACAACATGCTCAGATTCTGTCTCATGTTCAGTCTTATAAGCATTCCTAAGTCCAATAAATATCTTCAAACGTTGTCATATTTTCCAAGCTAACCATCTATTTCTGAAATACACTGCATTCCTCATGATGGCCTATGTCTTTATGTCAAGAAAGTAAAATCATTTATAATAAAAATAAATAAAAATCAAAGACAAAAATTTCCCTCATGTATCTCTTAGACTATAAACTGGGAGGTCAGGGATCATCACTTATATCATCCTTACACCTAACATGGTGTTCCTCATTTTATGTTACACAATGCAGAATGAATTTTTTAAAACTTTGCTTATTAGCTCTTTTAATATTTTAAAATAAGAAGGCTATAATTTTTCCAAATGAATAATAAAGTATAAATATAAGACTACTTCCCAAAAGTCGCTATAAATTATGAAGGGCAACAGAAAAGTGTACAACATTGTTACTAAATTATAGGTCAAATTACTCAATACTAATAAAAGCTATATGGAGAAAGAATAAGTATGATCGCAAATACCACCCACAATTTCTTTACCCTATCAAAAGATTTTGCCAACTGAGTATAATTCATGAGCACCTTGAAACCTACAAAGTTATCCAGAATTGGCAAACCAACCTATTCATTCATTCAATGGGATTTCATGAGAACCATAGCAAATTTGTTAGAGCACCATGGAATCAATGCAGAAATTCCTTGTGTATGCTTTGATTCCAAAGGGACTTCAAGGAAATTCTGTCAAGTATTGATGAGGAAACTCACAGTTCAAGACTGACCACTGGAATAGAATATAGTACCCAGTTTTCCTTAGGCTTGATACTTCTCCAGCAAACCATGCACAATGGGGTCATTCCTCAAGATCATGTATACACTGCTCTCTTTGTATCCTCATCCTTGGGGAGGCTGGTTCCAGGACCTCCACAGATACCAAAATTTGCTGATGCTCAAGTCCCTTATATAAAATGGCATAGTATTTGCACATAACTTATGCAATCCTCACAAATACTTTAAATCATCTCTAGATTACTTGTAGTATCTAACACAAGGTAAATGCTATGTAAATATTTACCAGAGCATGGCAAATTTAAGTTCTGCTTTTTGGAAAGTTCTGGAATTTTTTTCCCAAATATTTTTGATCTACCAGTTGGTTGAACCCATGGTTGCAGAACTAATAGATGCAGAACCTGTGCATATGGAGGGCTGACTATATATATATAGAGAGAGAAAAATACAGTGCATGTTATATATACCACTTCTCAAATCCCAAAAGTCTAACTATTTCTTCATTTGCCCCCAGTGTCCTATTTGTGTATCTCAAACCTCGATATTTTAATTTTGTGGCTAAAAATTAATTCAAGAATTTGAAGAAAGTAGGCTGGGAGCAATAGATAGAAAAAGGCAAGAGGATTAAGTTATAACACAGTGACATTCATACCTGATGACCACATTCCCAAGGTCACTGGACAAATGATAAAAATAAAATGCAGACACTAATGGGAGTTTCCTCCAAGGCAACAGGAATTAGAACATACCTCATACCAAGAAAATGCATCAAACAACACACTTTGTAAAGCTTGATGGCACAGAATTAGAAAGTATGCCATATACTACTTATAATTCACATTTTTAAAGGTACTTTGAGATAACACTGGTCTATCACACTAACTGATGACAGTTTATTTCTTGCTGCTATGGCAGCACGTACGTGGTGGTAGGTGATTAAAGGCCGGCATCTCCCTGTTTTGACATTTGATGAAGTCTGAAAAAATATTTCTTAAACAGAATTTATAATAGCAACATTAGTCAGGTTTTCAAATCACTTGATTCTCAAGATGATACCACAATTTTTTTATCTTTCCACTGACTACAAATCTCTTAAGGAGAAAAATGTCATGTAATGGGTAAACTGTATGTTTATTTACATTTCTCCTCTTAAATAGCTACCAACTTTTAAATGCCTTGATATAAGAGAAACTATTAATTGCTTCAATAAAATCTCTCTCAAAGATAAACTTTTAGCTAGTGAAATGCAGGGTAAATCAGAGAATAAATATATTTATTCCAAAATATTAACAAAAATCTATTGAGAAGTCCCATTATATCCTGAAATAGGATACGTAGATAGATAGAGATATATCTTCACAGAAATCATTACTCAGATTCATTTCTATTGATGTCAATGAATTCTTGATTAGAAAAAAATCTTCACATACATTCTTCATTCTAAGGTATCAAGAATATGATTCTATCTCTGTCATTTAAACTAAATAATAACATGATAATTCTGGTATAACCAAAGATTTTATAGTCAATCCTAATTAATTTAATCTCTTGAATGTCTGTGGATTGAGTGAGGCAAAGATTTCTACAATCTAGACAAATGCAACATTGAAAGCAATTTTTACATGCAGGCTAAACCTTCAAATGAAAATGCAGACAGCCAGCCTTGAATATAGATCGCCTTGTAAGCCCCTAAACGGAGGATCCACTTGAGCAATTCCCTGACTTCTGACCCATGAAAATTGTTAGATTAAAATGAGAGTTGTTGTAAGTTTACCTCAGGAAACAAGAAAAATCTCAAATAAAAATAACTAACCTTACACTTAAAGGAACTAGAGAAAGAAAAACAAACAAAACCCAAAGTTAGTAGAAGGAAAGAAATCATAAAGATTAAAGCAGAAATAAATGAAATAGAGACAAATAATAGAAAAGATCAATGAAAATAAAAGCCAGTTCTTTGAATAGATAAACAAAATTGATAAATTTTTAGCCAGATTCATCAAGAAAAAAAGCGACAAGGCTCAAATCAATAAAATCAGAAGAGAAAAGGGAGAAGTTACAATGAACACCACAGAAATACAAAGGATCAAAAGAGACTACTATGGGGCTTCCCTGGTGGCACAGTGGTTGAGAGTCCGCCTGCCCATGCAGGGACACGGGTTCGTGCCCCGATCCGGGAAGATCCCACATGCCGCGGAGCGGCTGGGCCCGTGAGCCATGGCCGCTGAGCCTGCGTGTCTGGAGCCTGTGCTCTGCAACGGGAGAGGCCACAGCAGTGAGAGGCCCGCGTAAAAAAAAAAAAAAAAAAAAGACACTACTATGAACAACTATATGCCAATAAAATGGACAACCAAGAAGAAATGGATAAATTCTTAAGAAGGTTCAAGCACCCAAGACTAAATCAGGAAGAAATAGAAAACATGAACAGACCAATTACCAGTAATGAGATTGAACCGCTAATTTAAAAACTCTCAACAAACCCAACTCCAGTACCAGATGGCTTCACGGGTGAATTCTACCCCAAACATTCAGAGAAGAGTTCACACCTATCCTTCTAAAACTATTCCAAAAAATTGCAGAGGAAGGAACACTTCTGAAATTGTTCTATGAAGCCAGCATGACCCTGATACTAAAACCAGACAGAGGTATCACAAAAAAGAAAATTATAAGCCAATATCACTGATGAACATAGATACAAAAATCCTCAAAAAATATAAGCAAACTGAATCCAACAATACATTAAAAGGATCATCCACCATGACGAAGTGGGATTTATCCCAGGGATGAAAGGATTTTTCAATATCCACACATCAATCAGTGTGTTACAGCACATTAACAAATTGAAGAATAAAAATCATTTGATCATGTCAATAGGTGCAGAAAAAGCTTGTGAGAAAATTCAGCATCCATTTATGATAAAAATTAGTAAAGAAGTAACAAGGTCTTTTCAGCTCTGAATTCCCTACCTCTGGTTACAAGGATGTCTCTCTGCCTCCTGGTGCAGGGAGGGTACCTTTCACATGAAAGATTATTTTGTGATTTCATACAGGCAGGGTATCTGTCAGAGTGTCCTTGCACTGGCTGTTTCTCAAGTAACTTTAACTCAAATAATTAATATGCCATTTTGGCGTATTTGTGGGCAATCTGCCCTGGGCCTCAAAAGTTCCCTCCTCTGAAATTTCCCTGGAAATTTCACGTATTAAAAGCTGAGCTGGTAGATTGCTCTATGATTTCACTGAATCAGTGATCCTAAGTAATTCAGTGATTTCACTGAATCCTAGTCCTAAAAATAGGTCAGTTCAATTAAATTCATTTCAGGAGGCTCCCAAAGTTAGGCCTACACTACACATGCATTCAGGTATTTAATAAGAGTCATGTCTATGGAAACAAATAAACAAACAACAAAAAACCAAAGGTTAATGATTGGAGTGGACTATAAACCAGCTTCTGAACCCAGGGAGCAGCTAATCAAGAAAATTCTAGATATCAGTGTCAAAGCATGTTTTGTAGTTTGAAATGTCTCTGATGTTATCAGATATTCAGGTAAACTTTCTAAGTGACCCATACAGCAACAGGCATGAAGATTATTTAAACATGAGCTGTTCTGGCAATTTCTCTGAAGTTTATATCAAGTCACCTAGCTTCCCTTTGCAGGGCTTCAGGAAAAAGGGTAGTTTTAAGTTCTTAATGATCCCAAATCAAAAAGATATAAGAGGGACTTCCCTGGTTGGCCAGTGGGACTTCCCTGGTTGGCTCCCAATGCAGGAGGCCTGGGTTAGATCCCTGGTCAGAGAACTAGATCCCGCATGCATGTCACAACTAAGAGTCCGCATGCCGCAACTAAGAAGTCTTCATGCCACAACTAAGAAGACTGCATGCCGCAACTAAGAAGCCTGCATGCCGCAACTCAGAAGCCTGCATACCGCAGCTAAGAGTCTGCATGTCACAACTAAGAAGTCTGCATGCTGCAACTAAGGAGTCCTCATGCTGTAAGTAAAGATCCCATGTGCTGCAACTAAGACCCAGTGCAGCCAAAATTTTAAAAAAGATAGAAGAGAATTGGAAACATTAGTTTGGAGAGTCATAGCCAGATATTGAAGGAAACTAGAATAATTCAGGATTTAGTCCAGTTTACAGGAAAATAACAAATCTCAAAGACAATTAATAGAAGCAGAGTCTGATATTCACATGCATGTATTATAGATTCTACTGAAACATAATTTTTCTCTCTGAAATCACTCTCATTTTCTATGAAAGATAGCCAAATTAAGACAAATTTGTTTGCAAGATAAATCTAGATTCAATCAACTTGGCCTGGTTATTTGCATAAGTGCAGCAAGAATAGCAATTGATCATATAGGCTCTTTTTAATCTTCTTTGCTGGACCAGTTCAAAAGAAATTTCAGACTGAACTTTTATTTATTATTTTTTTATTTTTTGGTTGCGTTGGGTCTTCGTTGCTGTGCATGGGCTTTCTCTAGTTGTGGCAAGCGGGGGCTACTCTCCATTGCGGTGTGCAGGCTTCTCATTGTGGTGGCTTCTCTTGTTGTAGAGCACAGGTTCTAGGCATGTGGGCTTCAGTAGTTGTGGCATGTGGGCTCAGTAGTTGTGGCTTGCGGGCTCTAGAGCGCAGGCTCAGTAGTTGTGGCACATGGGCTTAGTTGCTCCATGGCATGTGGGATCTTCCCAGACCAGGGCTCAACCTCATGTCCTCTGCATTGGCAAGCAGATTCTCAACACTGCACCACCAGGGAAGCCCCCAGACTGAACCTTTAAATGTCTCTCAGGGCCAGGAAGATGAGCCAAGTCAAGGACTTGCAATCAGACTTGCCTGCAATACCTATAGATTTGAGTAAATTGCTTTCTTTGCAAGGTCCCCAAAATATCTTGAGGTTCCTGCATCTTCCCGGAAGTGACCTTCCTTACTCACCTGGTAAGGCTGCTGGTAACCATATAAGTAAGGTACTAGGTTGCTTTTCCAAGGGGCTTTATTGGCTTAATAAAGACAACTTTAGTTCCTTAGAGCTGTCTGGTCATACATGAGTCTCCATGTGTCTCTCTCAAATATGACACTCCAGTCAAAGCCTTGCTGATATAACCAGTTTCCAATTGTGTTCTGCTAAAAGGGGAACAGATTCTTACTGAACTTATGCAAATAGCCATATTGCCAAGAAAATAAGAATTCTCATTACAAGTTTCAGAATTGTGGAGGGATCAGGTAGAAAGAAAAGATATGGAGATCTTTTCATCTTTGTTTACAAAGGTATACTTTATCAAATTACTCTGAGTCATATTTAGCTTAAGAGGAAAGATTTTCTTATATCTGGAAAATAAGATTAAAGAATCAGCAATTAAAAAAAATAAAAATTACAATCATCCTCCTCAGTCTATTTAGTACCATTTCATTAGTTCTTGCTCTCCTTGATCTTTTGTTTTTATGAAGCTATCATTTTCTCCATTAAGTTCTATACATTTTTACCCAGTTCAGTGGTATGATTTGAGAGTTATCAGAAACTTGTATTCTAGAGTACTTGTTCCTTTCCATGAATTTCCCTGAAGATTTAACACATTTGCAGGAAGCTTTTATAAAAGCATCTGAGTAAAACAATAACTGTCTGCAAATGATAAAAGACTTAAAATGCCTATTATTAAAGATCTGATTAATTATAATGGAATTGACAAGGAAATTTCGTTATTTTTGTGACATACTACATTTAAGATAATAACTACAACAGAATTATGATTGATAACATTATACCAGGACATATCCAAATTTTAGGAACTTCATATAATTTATAGAATATTTATATCAACATTTACCCATACAATATAACCTAAGGTTTATCATCACTTATTTGAGAAGGCTCCCATGTAATTTAACATATCAAAATAAGCCTAACTGGTGGCGCAGTGGTTACGAATCCACCTGCGAATTCAGGGGACACGGGTTCGAGCCCTGGTCCAGGACGAGCCCATGTGCCACAGAGCAACTAAGCCTGTATGCCACAACTACTGAGCCTGCGTGCCCTAGAGCCTGTGCTCTGAAACAAGAGAAGCCACCGCAATGAGAAGCCTGCTCGAAGGGTAGCCCCAGCTCACCACAACTAGAGAAAGCCCACACGCAGCAACAAAGACCCAACGCAGCCAAAAATAAATAATTTTTTTAAAAAGCCTAATTAACTTAATACCTCTCTTTTATAAGGAGAGAAAAAGAAATCTTTTGAGGTATTCCAAGGGCCCTCAGGAAATCCCCAAAGTTATTTCTAGGTCAATAAGACTTCATTTAGAATTTGATTTGGGGAAATTTTTCAAAAATATAAAAAGCCTTGGATACTTGACTTAACAGAATCACAGATCATTATGAAATAATAATTATCTATTTGACCAAAGTGACAATAAAAAATTTCAAAGGAAAATACAAAAGGTTACAGTGTCATAAGTTAAACTTACCTCTTTTAATATTAAGATGACTCAATTTTAAACAATCAAAGATCTGATGAAGACTGTGAAGCACAGTTAGTAAGACTGTGCTTACCCTTGCTTTTTAGGGAAAACAAAAACAAAAATATTTTCACAAAAATCTTATCAGGAGCAGACCAATAGTCTACTTAAACTTTATCCTTTTAGCAGATGGAAGAAAATCAAGTTTTTGTTTTATATTCGTATATTACTGATATTAAACCTTATTTTTATAACCTTTGTAATATATTTATTCAATTTCAGCTAGCTTGACAACAAAAGGTAAGATTCTCTCTCTTTCTCGTTCTCTCTCTCCAACTTTTTGTCTGCATTTAGTTTGTCCTTCATAACCAGAAGTTCTAGTTTAGACAAAATTACTCTCATTTTCCTTAACAAAAATATATCTCCATATCCGGTGCCCTTTTTTAGGCAAAAATGTATCTTACTCTCCTTGCATACAGAGTTGTTTTCCTAATTAATTCTAGTTGTTTTCATTACATACATTAACTAGAATTTTTAACCCTTAAGAACCTTAATTTTTAGTGAATTAAAGAAGTAAACAATTGGGAATTCCCGGTAGTCCAGTGGTTATGACTCCACACTTCCAGTGCCGGGCGCCGGGCGCCCGGGTTTGATCCCTGGTCAAGGAACTAAGATCCCACAAGCCACATGGCACAGCCAAAAATAAAAAGAAGTAAACAATTATGAACTATCTTTTACACCAGCATTCTGTGGATCACCAAATTTATGAATACATTTCATAATTTCTAGAAACATATGCTACTTCATATACAATGTTTCAATAAAGTACAAGACTTGTTTACTAATAATACCAAATTTATTTTTAGTTTTTCTGTAATAGGAAGTCAAACATAGATAAACCAATGTTCATTACTTAAAGTTCCATAATTTTATATTATCTAGAAATTGTCTAGATATTCAATGATTTTCCATCTCTTAACCTAACTTAGCAAAATTTGAAGGGTGGAAGTTACCAAAGAGACTTGGGAAACTATTTAACTAGACATATCATTGCTTAAAAGTTCACCTAAAAACTCTTATCTCATTTACATCTATTTAATTCAGTTGTTCTTAACAATTATACGTAGATTACTCATGAAAATTTCATGAGACATTAGTCATCGTATTAAGGATTTTTTTCGTACTGACAAATTTTGTAACAGATAACATGAGCTTATTTGACTTTTAGTAAACTTAGTTAGAATAAAAGTATTGTATGTAATGCTGATAACTCTAAAGACATGTCTGTATCAAATAAGCCTAAACTTAAACTAGCTTGCATTTACTAAAGATTAATGCTAGGTCATGTGAACTTGAAAATCATTTGGGTTAGTTTCTGTTATATTTTAATTCATTATAAAATTGTGGTTGTTTTAAAGCCAGTTAAATAGAGCTCTTTTACATATTAATTTTGACAATACCACCCAGAGACAGAAAAATACCATATCTATAATATACATAATATAGACAAATATACGGACACAAACACATAAATAACAGTTGGAATAAATTAAATTTGCTTGCTCAGATGGCTAAAGTTTTTTACTACTTGGGGAGAAGACTTTTAAGATTTATATTTGCCCTTGACAAACAATCTTAAGGAGGCTGTGGTTCAGAGTTTGGGCAAGGAAGCCCTTTTAGCAGTTTGTGTTTAAAAAGCCTCTTTCCCTCCTTTTTTTTCAGTCTCAGGCAAGTTTTTGTTATCTCCTTAGGTGTTTCCATTTCAAATATATGGTAATATTTACACCTGTATGGGACAGAGAAAGAAAATGTTAAGTTTTCTCCTATGAGTTTTGGAATATATTTGTCTAAAATCTTAGGGTAATTACTATTTAAATTTTTTCTTCTTTTTCTTAAGTACAGGACAATTTTGTTTCCAATATCCTGGTCTTATAATATCTACAAGTATTTTGAGAGGAACAGATGATTGGTAAAGGGAACAGGGATTGGTAAAGATAGGTTGGTCTTAACTTGCTTCTAGAGGGGCATTTCTGGTTTTACAGAGATTTATAAGACAAAGATAGTTGCTTCTATTAGCTCTTGAATATTGGCTTCTAGCTGACCAACTTCCTGATTATTTCTAAGAGGGCCTGGAGAATTGCTGAGATGGGGCAGTTTTTAAGAAGGGGAAATTACCTTGGATTTTTCCTTCAAGTCTAATTTGTGTTCTTTCATCTTGTTAAGGAGTCCCTAAAACTAGCTGTTTTACACATACATACACATACACGCACACACACAGACACACACACATATCTATATATATAATGTTAATCCACTTTTTAATTTGTTTTAGGATGAAAACTCTCTATAATTTCCCTTCCAAGTATAGCCAACTCAAAGGATCCATCATCTGGCCATTAATGAGTAGGATCTTATATTAATGTCAAATAGCTACTCAAACTAATAAGTCTTTTTATGGATCAACCAAAGACACAGGAGGCATCTCACAAGAGAGCATGCAACCCTCACAAGATCTGAAAAGTTTGCTCCCAGAGTTAGTTTAAGAAAGTAAAAGCCCTTCATTGCTGTAAGTGATAAGAATAGTGTAGTGAAAATGGTGTCTTCAGTTTCCCAAGAGAATGTGTGGAGTCAAGTCAGTTTAGCCAGAATCCCCAATTACCCCTGATGTTTTCCCTTAATAATTTTCCATTCACTTATCCTCACCCTGCTTCTTAAATATAAATCTCCATTTATCCTTGGTGTATCCAGCGTTGAGCCCAATCTCCCTCCCCTACTATAAAACCCATTATAGTAGTCTCCCTGAATAGAGTCTGTGTTAATGTTCTTTACCACATGTCATAATAACTTTTTCTTTAACATGTTAGTAGTCTGAATGAATTGGTAAATTTTCATTTCATGTGTTAATTATTGTTTTAATTATATATAAATTATATAATATATATAATTATATGTCTGAAAAAGCATTATGTGGTTTTGAAAAAAAAACCTCTCAATAACCTCTCAAAGCAGATATTTAGGGAAAATCTGTGGAAGACTTTGAAATGTACCCAAAAAGATTAGTGAGAGTCTTCAATAAAAAGCAAGCACTTTCTAGGACACAATATTCCTAGTTATCTAATTCTATTGGATCTGTGACTTTTGTTGACTTTTTTTTTTACAACTCCATAAATTGTAGACAACTGACTGAAATGAAAATGAGTCTTGACAATAGACATGCAGATGAATTCTTCCAATAGAGCACTTCCGCCAACTTGTAGAAAAAGCTAACATTGTACCTATTTGTAAATTCATTAAAACATTCCTGCCTACCTATTCCTGTGTGTTATTTTGAATTCGCTTTTGAACCTATTGTAGCATCGTTTGGGTTTCCTCAATAATGAATGAGTAAATAGGGACTTCCCTGGCAGTCCAGTGGTTAAGACTTCGCCTTCCAATGCAGGGGGCGTGGGTTGGATCCCTGGTCAGGGAGCTAAGATCCCACATGTCTCACAGCCAGAAAACCAAAACATAAAACGGAAGCAATATTGTAACAAATTCAATAAAGACTTTAAAATAATGGTCCACATAAAAAAAAATGAATGAGTGAACAAAATCTTTGACATTCTATATTTGTACAAGAGTCATGATTTTACCTTAAAAAAAAAATTCTTTAATGGGTATTACGGTTGACCCTTGAACAACACAGGTTTGAACTGCGCGGGTTCACTCATATGCAGATGTTGTTTCAACAGTAAATACTACCCTACTACACAATCCATGGTAGGTTGAATCCATAGATGTGGAACCACAGACACAGAGGAAGCACATACACAGAGGAACAGCATATAGAGAGGGTCGATATAAATTATATACGGATTTTCGACTGCACGGAAAGTGGGCACCCCTGACTCCCACATTGTTCAAGGATCGACTGTATTATTATTCTCAATTTTACAGATGGAGAAATTGAAGTTCAGAAAAGCTAGATAACTGGTCCACAGTGGCACCACTAATAATCTGACTCATGATTGTGGAAGTCAAAGTGCATACTTTTCCCATACACTATACCTGTATTAATATAAACAAAATCACATGGAGTTTGTGTGCTAGAGCACTTCACAGGACACTGAATCATATGCAGCATGAAAACCCAGCCAACTAATAATTACTACTGATTAGACAATTAGTGACTAGAACTGCTAATTACATTTCAACATTGTTGCTGTATGGTAATAAAAACAAAAATAATAGCTCAGTGAAGCATACACAAAAAAGCATTATACAAACCTAGGCATCAAACGTGCCAGTAAATCATTTCAATTATAACTTTAAGAAGTCTCAGGTATATTTTTCTTCTCTCCACTGATTCCTAGCATTAGCAGAGATCATTAACTGATATTGATTGGTTTCATACATAGTAAAAGAAAGAGAAAAGGGGGGAAGGAGGAAAAGAAAGTGGAGAAAGAGGAGGAACAGCAGGTTTCAGCATGTGATAAGCTAAACATTGTTTACTTATGAGATATGAAATTCTGTTTTGCAATTGTGTGACACTGGGCAAGTTTTAATCTCAGTCAGGTTCTTTATATTGTATATAAAATGGGCTTAAGACCACCTACCATTAAGCTGTTTAGATAAAATGAGATAGTTACTATAAACTATCTGGCACATAAGACTTCAATACATTTTAATCCCCTTTGCTCAACTCTACCCCTATCCAGATCATTCCATAACCCCCAAAACACAGTGAAGCAGTAAAGAACAAGAATTTAGAATACACTTTACTGTTAATTAATGCCCGAGAGTAGACGGTGAACCTAAACGTTCAACCAGATTTTGTTTCCAATGTATACCTGTAAGATATGAATCATTAATGACAATTTACATAACAAGTAACTTCAAGACTTACATTTTGAATGTAATGAAAATGTGTTTGCCTTTAAAAAATGTAAGACAAGCAAATGCCATATGACTCAGAAGTTCTGATCTCCATCAAATAGCATCTGAGAGAAAGATTAATAGTGGTAAAAGTGTGACATCCTGGAGGGACAATTTTATGCTATGGTTATCTTTGTACACAGCTGAAGTGACAAGCTAATATATAGTCTTAAATCCATTTAAGATGACAGAATGCTCTGTACTTCCTCACTTAGCTACAGTTTTTTGAGGGGGAAAGGATGGGTGTTTGTTTTAAATCACATTCCCAATTTAGTTCATGGAGGATAATGGCAAAACATTGAGAAGATTAATTTTTATTTTCCTAGCTTCTTACATCTTCCTCAGTGATCTCATAGCTCATCCCCCAACTCTTCCAAAATGTTTCACCTTCATGAATTCTCTGAAATAAAAAAACATGGAAACTAAATATAATAACTCTAAACTTTCTGCCAACAACCCAAAACTCTTCATGCTATATACTAAATATAAAACGTAAATGTAAATATAAAATACTAAGTAAATAATAAAATAAATGTTTTTGAGAGGCCAATTCATAAATTGTTAAAAACTGTTATAAAGTAAATGGAGAGTTTTCCATCATACAGAGGGAAAAAGAATTGCCTTAAAGAGAACACAGAAAGAGAGCATAGATGATGAGTCATTCTCTGGATCTCTGGCAATCAATAGAAGGTTAAAAATCACCTTGGACATAGAGATATCAAACATGAAACAGTTTCTTCTGAGCAGAGGTCTATTTCAGGTTTACTGTGATTCAACTGAGTTTGAACACATCACCATGAGGCCACCATAAGACAATCTACAGGTATGTGCCGACAGCATGGCCTATGTCTATCTTTTCAGACATTCTTGATCACCTGGAGAGTAATGAGAATTAGTCATATAGTCCCATCACCATCAAATGCCAAGAACCAAAACTCTGTCACTCGCACCCCTTTCCTAAGTTACTAAATACCTCGGCAAGTTCACATGGGCACTTAACATGATGCTGGTTATACTCATAATGCTTATCATTGAATCAGTTAGTACAGATGAAACTATCCCACCTATACCCAGGCAGAGTTAGTCCCAAAGACAAAACTTACCCCAGTAAATAACTGAGATCAGAGAAATTAAAAGTCCAAGATTTAGAAAATAGCTTGACCTGCCAAATGCAACTCTCAATTAACATATGATGAGTCAGTGGGTAATTTAATAATACATCACCCCTTTTGAGGTCCTCCACTTCAACCCCAACTGGTCTAACATCAACTAGTATACTGAAAATCATTCCTGACACTATCTGTAGTTAATGTAGACCCCACAAGTTAAGGGCTGAGTCCTTGGAAGACTGCCCCTACTTAAGATGCCAACCACAAGTTCAAGTGATCCCCAGGTCATACTTACTACTGACAAACTGGCCACAAATCTGGGTTCCCATTAGTCTTCTCACATTTGATAATTTGGTAGAACTCAGGAAAGCGCTATACTTACAATTACAGTTTTATTATGATGGATACAACTCAGGAGCTGCCAAATGAAAAGCCACAAAGGACAAGGTCTGAGAGTGTCCCCAGTACAGAGCTTCCATGCTCCCAAACCATGGAATCAGGGCACATCATCCTCCAGGCATACTGATGTGCTCACCAACCAGGAAGCTCCACTGAACCTCATGTAGAGTTTTTACTGGGGTTTCATTATATCCTTGGCCACATGACTGAAATCAATCTCCAGTCCTATTCCTCAACCCGGAGGTCAGGCTGGCTCAAAGTCCCAACCCTCCAATTACATGACTGCCTATGACCAGCCTCCTTCCTGAAGCTATCTAGAGGGCCACCATGAGTCACCTTATTAACATAAATTCAGGAATGATCCACGGGGATCATGAATAACAAGGACACTCTTATTCTCAGGAAATCCTAAGGATTTACAGTCTCCCTTCCAGGATTCAAGGACAAAGGCCAGCCAAATTCTTTATTATATAACACAGGGACATTATACATGTTGTAATATGAAATGAGCCAAACAAGGCCTGAACGTGGAACTGATGATTGAATAGTGTAGTACAGGGAAACATAAGTGACTTGCTTCTTCTGCACCAGAACCACAGATCAGCTTTAGTACTTAATTAAAACTGTCAGCTCTCTCATTTCTTATCCTGTTTTTAGAAAATAATGGGACTTGCAGCCTGAAAATGAACCACTCCAGGGGTACTGACACCATGTGGGTGGACCTGCATAATCTACAACATTTAGCACCTTCACATTCATATTAGGAGTCTATTTAGCAGTCTAAAAAATTCATGATCACTAGCCAAAAGGGTTTTCTCCCTAAGCATTGATGGGCTTAAACAACACTATTCTCTTAGTGTTACCAAATTTGAAATAGCTGATGCTCACAGCAAACTCTTCCAGATAAATGTACCTATGAAATCTGCAACAAAAAGGTATCAGATCATCTGGTCCCTCACTGTACCTCAGAATGGACAAGATGCCAATCCTTCCAAGCTATAATTTGTCTCACATGTTTTCAATACCTCTTCTGGGGATGAGGTCTGTGAAACAGTTTATCCTGTCCAGCCCTCCAATTCAGATAGCACATAAGACACTGGAGCTGGAATTGGCAAGACTAAAAGCTAAGTACCAGCTACACCACTCACTTTGAAAATTTTATTTGACCTCTGTACTTCAGATTTATCATCTGTAAAATGAAGATAATGACAATATCATAATTATATAGTAAGGATAAAATGTGATAATACGTGTATGACTTTAAGGTACTTTGGAAGATGAAATTGTTAAAACAGGGAGAATCCTGATTTATATTCTGACATCATTTTCATCAAGAAAATTATCATTGGCTTTTTTCTGATACGCTGTCCTTTGGGAACAATGTACAATTACACACAAACACACACACACACTCACCCATGCAGACAGTGATGTCTCTTGACTCTACAAAAGGCTGCTTAGAGACCTAATATGCATAGTCATATTAAGTCATATCCCTACCATTGGGCAAGGGAGGTAAGGATGGAAAATAACCTGACATATTTAAAAAGCCCGCCAAAAGGAATCCAATACTATATAATGCCCAGAACTTGACCGCACCTACAGCTCCTTCAGCTTACCTTCCCGCAGAGATGAATGGCTCTCCATAGTTAAGTCAGATACTGCCGTTTGTGTGTTAAAAATGCCAAATTTGACCCCCAGACTCCTGACAGCTAAAGTGAAACATTCAGAAACACCAAATACCTATATTTAGAGTGTTCTCCAAAGATTTCATTCTAAAATTGACAGCCATATGGTTCCAACCCAAAGACTAGATAAGACAGTTCATATTTGACAATGATAGTCAACCAGTGTGTTTTGATCTTCTTTAAGTCATGCCTCTTTCCATGCT
Source organism: Monodon monoceros (assembly GCF_005190385.1). NCBI lineage: Eukaryota > Metazoa > Chordata > Mammalia > Artiodactyla > Monodontidae > Monodon > Monodon monoceros. The sequence goes on along the minus strand of NW_021703768.1, from coordinate 99,052,570 downwards.
TCCTCCCATAACTTCTGTGTGTTCATAACAAAGATAGTTATAAAAGTCTTGGCTTTCTATTATTTGCAAATTATAATCAATAAATATTGAATATGTTTGTTAGACAGGCTATTTTCTAGCACCACATCAGCTCTCACCATTTCAAATTCACCAGAGTCCCTGAATTCCAACTCTCTTTTCATTAAGTTATTCCTAGAACATATGATTTTACCTTCTAATGAAAATGCTGCCACAGATTTGTATAATAATTTCATATCCATAATTTCTATGATTCTTGAATATATATTCGTATTCTAATAGTCATGTTGCATATTTCTTCAGTCCTCAAATAATGTATGCCTGAGTGACCAGCACCACGCTAGGTATCAGAGGCACAGCAGTGAAAAAACATGAATGTGGTACCTGCCCCCAGGAAGCTCACTTTCTGTTGGTGAAGATACACAGTAAAAAAGAAAAAGAAAGCAAAACAAAGAAAAAAAGAAAAAAGTAAGCAACTGATATAAAATAATTTAATTTGAAAGAGGTGCTACGAAGGAAACAAATGGGACTGGGAGAGAGAATAAGGAAGCAGGAAAGCTCTCTTAGAAAGAGAGCCTCAAGGAAGGATTGCGTAAGGAGGTGAAGTTTAGGCTGAAGAATAAAGGGTAAGGAAGACCTTGCCACTGAAATTAGAATCTGCCAGCAAGAAGGAAGTGCATATATAAGGCTACAAGATAGGAAAGGGCTTGGGATGGTTTAAGAGAAAAAGAAAAGTTCGGTGTAGCCAGGGGATAGGGATTGAAAGCAGAGTGATAGACAACAATCTGGAAGGGACAAAGAGTGGTTGGGTGGATAATGAAACTATTTTCAAGCCCTGAGATATGAGATACAGGGATGTAAGAGGGGAAACTGCCTCTATTTACTGCAAGAAAACCAGCACCCTCTGAAGCTAGATTTCAGTTTAGGCAAGGAAGCCAAAGGAATACTTTGTGACAGACAACATGAGGATGAAGAGGGAATTTGCTGACAAGCAGAAAGGAGTTCTGGAGGCATTGTGGGAGTTTGGGTGTAGAGCGGGGGTCAGCTCAGGACTGTGCTGAGCAATACAGGGAAAAGACTCCAGGTGGTGAGAGATGGCAGGAGAGACTTGTCCTTCTGGTGGTAACTGGGATAAATAGGGATGTGAGGCAAGAGGGATTTGTCCTTACAGTGCTGTTGATGACAGAGAACAACCAATACTGCTATTTACCTCCACAAGGAATCTCCAGAGATACCTGCCCATGAGACTGTGGACTGTTTCAGTGAGATGGGGTTGGGGACTACAGTTAACTTCTGAAGGCTATTCCACTAACTCATCTAGTGGCAGCTCCCACAATGCATAACAACTCTCAAAAATACTGAGACGCAGGAGGCAAGAACGTGGGGAGATTCACGTAATCTCAATGTAATGAGATTACATTGCACAATGTAATGGTGCTCGTGACCAGAGGCTATTTTATGTTTCTTCCTTTTATTGCAGTCCAGCTTTTAAATTATTCCTGTAATTTGATGGTATCATAATACATAAGATAAAAATACATATTTTTGAACTACACAGAGTTCATCTATTTGCATGCTTTCCAACTGTGGGCCAACAAAGAAATTAATAAATTCAGTGGATTGGAAAAATCTACCACCTAAGAACAATATCAGTGGTTGATTTAAAGGTTGAGAAATGGTTAGGAAATATATTCATAATTGCAAACATCCCTATAGAAACAAAGAAAATACTCTGAAGTTAAGGAGGAAAAATATAGTCAGAAGCCATCATGATTGAGGGAAATGGTAAAGCTGTAGTTTTAGAAATTCCCAGCTCCATTAGGATGAAAAATGTCTTAACAGGGCTTCCCTGGTGGCGCAGTGGTTGGGAGTCCGCCTGCCGATGCAGGGGACACGGGTTCGTGCCCCTGTCCCGGGAAGATCCCACATGCCGCGGAGCGGCTGGGCCCGTGAGCCATGGCTGCTGAGCCTGCACGTCCGGAGCCTGTGCTCCGCAACGGGAGAGGCCACAGCAGTGAGAGGCCCACATACCGAAAAAAAAAAAAAAAAAATGTCTTAACAGCTTATATATCATTCAACAGTTCCACCATATAGGTCTCCTGAAAAAAGCATTCCATTCCCATTCCCCAGCACTTGTTTTAACATATGTTTCATACATGAAAATCTCTACCCCATGATCAACACTTATCATCAGTTTTCCAAAACTGAAAAAATGCAAAAGTATTTTTTCACCTTTAATTTTGCATATTTGTCAACTTAGACAAGCTACCATGACTTTATGTGTATACAGGAAAGTTTAACCTAGGCAGCTTCTCATAAAACATAAATATAATGTCATTGTACAACTCTTCTATTGGCATGGTGTTTGGCGTTAAAAAGAGAGCTTATATATTAAATACCTAAGTGTGTGTATATATATATATATATATATATATATACACATATATATATACTTCTATATATTATGTCTTATATCCTTAGGTATTAAATATAAAAGTGCCCTTTTTATGTGTATATATGTATGTATATATATATAGAAAGAAATAGAGACAGAGACAGTGAAACAGAGACAGACAGAGACAGAGACAGACAAAGAGAGTGTAAGCACACCACAAATGACTCAAGTTATGAAGTCTTGTCTCTCGGCAAGAGTCCTACTAGGTTAGGCTGCCCTCACTCAGGCTCCTATTTCACCTAATATTCCACAGCACACATTGTGAGGATAGGGGCTAAGGATGCCTTGAACAACTGAGGAAATAATTCTCTGAATGCCTTCCTCAGCGGTACACATTGCCTCTGTCCCATTTTCACTGTAACAACATTATGGAGCAAGATCTTCACAGCAATTACTTGGCTTGCAACTTGGAGGTATGTTCCTCCCCTTCCCCATACCCCATCCAAAACTCCCATTACCAGGGACTGAAGCAGTCAGCCTGCGCTAGTCCACACTAGAGAAGACCGACTTGCAGCCAAAGAATTGCATACACAACATACAAGGAAAAATGCTACTGCATTCAGCTGCTAAAGCTGAGCACTGGTCAAAAGGTGTTTGCATCATCAAAGAGGGAGAGAATTGAAACTAGGAGGCCCGGGTCCTTGTGGAGAGGCTGATAAGCATAATGTGGCTCTAATGTGGCAAGGGGCATCAAGATGCACTCCAGAGTACAGGGCTCTGATAATATGACTTCCTAATTACCTCTGCATGGGTGAGACATTAACCAAGCTGCTTCCACAGAGAAGCCTTCAGCCATAAAAAGAAACGAAATTGAGCTATTTGTAATGAGGTGGATGGCCCTAGAGTCTGTCATACAGAGTGAAGTAAGTCAGAAAGAGAAAGACAAATACCGTATGCTAACACATATATATGGAATTTAAGAAAAAAAAATGTCATGAAGAACCTAGGGGTAAGACAGGAATAAAGACACAGACCTACTAGAGAATGGACTTAAGGAAATGGGGAGGGGGAAGGGTAAGCTGTGACAAAGCGAGAGAGTGGCATGGACATATATACACTACCAAACATAAAATAGCTAGCTAGCGGGAAGCAGCCGCATAGCACAGGGAGATCAGCTCAGCTCGGTGGTTTGTGACCACCTAGAGGGGTGGGATAGGGAGGGTGGGAGGGAGGGAGACGCAAGAGGGAAGAGATATGGGAACATATGTATATGTATAACTGATTCACTTTGTTATAAAGCAGAAACTAACACACCGTTGTAAAGCAATTATACTCCAATAAAGATGTAAAAAAAAAAAAAAATCTAATGGGGAAAGTAACACCTTCCCCCACACCAGGTCAGTTCCTGCTGAAGTGACTGGTGACTAATGGGAATTCTATCCTCTGAGCTGCATGTAGGGAAAGGGCAGAGAGAAAGAGACCACCATGGCAGCTGAGATAACAATGAGATCAAAAGGTGTAGCTGTGAGAGGAAGCAGAACTGATGCCCTGAAACATGGCTGTAGGCTTGCTGGATAACCACGTCACCAACAGGCTGATTGTGCAACAGCATCTAGAATGTGTGTGCCTCTCTTGAGCCAAGCTTCAGGTCAGCTCAGACTCTATAAGTATTATTAAGTCACATATGGCAACCAACTCTTGAGAAAGTGAAACACTTTAATCACAAAATAAACTTCAGGTGCACAGAGAGAGGAAGAAAACACAAAACCAACCAAGGAATCACTGACAATAATCCTGTTTTTGCAAATGAGAGAAAGCAAAATGATCCAAAACAATGCTGCTTTATGATGATCTGAAATGTTGCCAATACCACCATCCAACAGAGATATAAAATAACTTTCACTTTCAAGAGAGCAATAATTAGATGATGTTGTTGAATTGAGAAGGCCATACTGTCTTAAATATAGTTTTTATTACTCTAAAAGACATTAATGTTGTTAGCAGAAAAATTATAAAGTTCAGATTAGTATGAAAAAAAACATAATGCTACCTCCAGAGGTAACCAGTTATTTATTATTTTGTCATTCCTCTCTTCTCTTTTCTATACATATTTTTACATAGTTGATATACTAAATATGAAACATTATACCCTGCTTTTTCAGTTATTATAATGTTTTCCAACCGACTTTATATTTTAATATACCTGGTTTACTTGTTACAAATTATTTATTTTAGGTCATATAAAGTGCAATATAGTCTACCATGTAGATGTACTACTTAGTGATAAATTTTTAAAATATAGTTTATGAGGGCTTCCCTGGTGGGGCAGTGGTTGAGAGTCCGCCTGCCGATGCGGGGGACACGGGTTTGTGCCCTGGTCTGGGAGGATCCCGCATGCCGCGGAGCGGCTGGGCCCGTGAGCCATGGCCACTGAGCCTGCACGTCCGGAGCCTGTGCTTCGCAATGGGAGAGGCCGCAACAGTGAGAGGCCCGCCTACCGCAAAAAACAAACAAAAAACAAAACAAAACACAAATATATATATAGTTTATGAGCTCTTACTACGTTCAAATAACTGAGCTAAACAAAAAAATCTAATGAGTGGAATTTCTGCCCTCAGCAGAATCAGAAACGGGGAACCCCAGTGACACTACACATAAATGAAGAACTAGAGCTGCAGGGAGCTTCCGCCCTTACATTGTGCCAGTCATCATTTTGATTACTGTTTGCAAATGAAAGAAAGCAAAAAGATCTAAAAACAATTCTTTTGTGATTGCTCCTTCACTCCTCTACAGTCTCCTGGTGTCTATTAAGACCCACTTCAAAATCACATTTCCACAACTCCCCCCATTTCCCTCTCCTCTAGGAAAACTCCATCGTTCCCCACTTGTGCTCTCATGGGACTTTAAATAAAACTCTGTAATTTAGCACATTTATTATGTTATTAATTTACTGTAATTGCTTGACCCCTTCAGGAGTCCATGAACTTTGTAGACAGAAATATTTTATATTTCTTTGTTCCTCAGAATCTAGCAATGACTAGTAGAGAGCAAGGGTTCAATCAGTGTATTTTTCAGTGATTGCAACTGAATAAATCTAAAGTGAAACACTTTTTTTTTCTGAAAATTATTAATAGAGATAATAAACGTCTGAAGTCTAAAGTTGTTTTTAAACTATGTTCATGTATGTACTTTTATAGAATTCTCAAATCAGTGTTTAAGATATCATCTCTTTCACTTTCTGAAACGTGCAAAAGATGCATAATAATATTTGTGTTTCCAAAGAATGGAATGCCTATTATTTTTGTGAGTATATCAGCAACTTGGTATTGTGGTGGTTAAAACTACAAATAGAGTCAGGTAATGACAGAAGTCACAGGAGAGACAAATTAAGCTCTAGCTTAAGAGAGGTTTAAGAAGATTTCCCTTTAAGTCAAGAGTACCAAGGAGAACTATAAAATTATTCATCCTCTTTTTCAACTGTCAAACATCCATGTCAATAAATTCTAGGAGACAGCATAGGAGAACAGAGGACAGCTCAAATGGTTTATTCACAATCACAAAACAAATCAGAAAGGAAGTGGTAATCCGTGATTATACAACATTTCCTCGCAAGGATTTGGGACATCTTGAGATTATTTGAAAAGCTTTTTAATCCTTGGGGGGTAAAAAATCTGCTCTTAGAATTAATGGGAAAGATTCCAATACTGTTTCTTGATTCTCTTTTTCTCTTTTTTCTAACTTTATTTCATATTCTTTTCTATGTATTTTAAATTTATAGAACACAGGAAAATAATTTTTAAATAAACTGCCATATAGTATAAATGCATATTTTATAAATAACATTAGAATGTTGGAAAATAAAATATACATTCAATATGTATGACATACTGTGCAGGAATACATGAGTTTCCTCACAAACAATTCAATTTAAACTTTACTAAATAAACACAATTTGAATTTTGCTCGGTATTGATCCCAAGGGAAGTTAGTTCAAGCTCTTTGGAGGGGAGTTATCCGTTACAGCAATCACCCCTCCAGAGAACCAAAGAAGCAATTGAATCAGAAAAACTATTTGCAAATGGCCAAATTGAATGGACTCTAACACAGAGAAAGTATAAGCCCTATTTTTTTTTTTTTTTCTGCTAATATACAGTGGTTTCTCTTTAGCCAGACAATCAGAGGCTGGCTGTGTTGTTAGGAAAAATCCATTCAAAGGCCTGGAAAATGTCTTTCTAGAAACGCCCTTTCATTCACTAGCCCTGGCAAAGGACAAACATCCCTGGATAGCCTGGAGCTGAGATCATTCTTTCAAGCCACCTGATCTCCTTAGGCAGCCTCCTGTTGGGGATATTATGAAGACTCCCAATCTGGCCAGAGTCACACTTTCATGGTTCGATATAGATACAGCTCTCCCAGGGAACACTGATTGCCCTAGAGCAATCATTAAAGTGTGGGGGCATTTGGGCACGGCAGTTGGAAAACAGGTGCTAATTGCTGATTAGACAGCCCTGGCTTGGTTTAAGCACAGAAGGTTACAGCTCTACTGTGACATTTCACATAGCAGAGAGTGTAAACCAACAAACAACTCACCTGTATTTTATTAGGACTGCAGCCATTCTGATTGTCCACTTGGAACCAAAGCTAAAAAATATAGCAATCTGATATAAAGCATTCATATTTACACACCATTTCCATCACTTTTTAAAAATTAAAAATATTTTCTTGGCCCTTATGAAGATTTTAATGGACCTTAAAAAATTTATCTCAAATAATAACTATGAATTTTCAGGAATGCCTCATTTAACTCTGTTTGGAAAACTTTATTCAATTATTCTCCAATTCTGTAAGCCCCAGAAAGAAAAACACACCATTATTCCTGTTTTCATTTATAAAAATGTTTTATTAAATACACACAAGAAAGATTTATAAGTATATATTTTAAAATTAATAATGAAATGAACACTGTATACCCTCCACCCAGCTTAGAAATAAAACACTACTAATATCTTTGAAGCCCCTTGTGTAGCCGTTCCCAGGCCCAACCCTTTTATTCCTTGCCATTTTTAAAGTAAGTACCAACCTGAATTATGTATTTATCTTTCCCTTACTAATCTTTATAGTTTTACTATACAATTATGGATCTCTAAATAACATAGTAAGTTTTGTATTTTACATATTGCAACAATTCTACATGTATTCTTTTGTGTTTTTTTTAGCTCAATGTTAAGAGATTCATTCATGTTGATATTTATAGCTGTAATTAACTCATTTTAACTGTGCTATATTATCCCACCATATGATTATACTAATATATTTATCCGTTATGGTATTGACAACATTCAGGTTATTTTCAGTTTTTTGCTATAATAAGCAATGATACTTTGAACTTCCTTCTTCTTGACACTGGCAATAAATTTTCAAGGATACATAACTAGAAGTAAAATTTCTAAGACATAGAATACCTGTCTTTTTTTTTTTTTTTTTTTTTGCGGTACGCGGGCCTCTCACTGTTGTGGCCTCACCCGTTGCAGAGCACAGGCTCCGGACGCGCAGGCTCAGCGGCCATGGCTCACGGGCCTAGCCGCTCCGCAGCATGTGGTACCTTCCCGGACCGGGGCACGAACCCGTGTCCCCTGCATCGGCAGGCGGAGTCTCAACCTCTGCGCCACCAGGGAAGCCCACCTGTCTCTTTTTGTGTATTGATTTCATATGATAGGTTTATGACTTAAGTGGAGTTGTTTTAATCCACTTGTTTATGACAAAGACCACAAAAGTTTTTTTAAAAAATCATTTTATTGAGGTATAATTCACATAGAATAAAATGCACACACCATTTTATAAGTTTTGACATATGAATACACCCATGGAACCATCACCAAAATCAAGATAATGAACATACCTTTCACCCCCAAAAGTTTCCTCATGACCTTTTGTAATACATCCCCCCTCCTGCCTACCACCCCACTCCCAGGCAACCACTAGTCTGCTTTTGGTCTATAGATTAGTTTGCATTTTCTAGGAGTTTTAATAAATGGAGTAATAGAATGTGTACTCTTTTAGTCTGGCTTTTTTTCCTTCCAATTCTGAGATATAATTGACACACAGCACTGTATAAGTTTAAGGTGTATAGCAAAATGATTTCACTTATATACATCATGAAATAATTACTACAGTAAGTTTAGTGAACATCCATCAATTCATATAGATACAAAATAAAAGAAAAAAAGTTTTTCCTTGTGATGAGGACTCAGGATTTACTCTCTTAACAACTTTCATGTACATAACACAGAGCAGTGTTAATTATATTTATCATGTTGTACATTACATCCCTAGTACTTACTTATAAGTGGAAGTACCTTTTGACTAACTTCATAAAATTATGCCTTCCCAACCCCCCAACTCTGGTAACCACAAATCGGATCTCTTTTTCTATAAGTTTGTTCCTTTGTTTCTTCATTTTTGAAGTATAATTGACCTACAGAACCATGTTACTTCCTGGTGCACAACATAGTAATTCATTACTTCTATACATTTCAAAATCTACTTACCATCCGCCACCGTACAAAGATACTAATTTATTAATGACTACATTCCCCACACTGTACGTTTCATACCCGTGACCCATTTATTTTGCAGCTGGAAGTTTGTACCTCTTAATCTCCCTCACTTCTTTCTCTCATCCCTCTATTCCCACCCCTCTGGCAACCACCTGTTTGTTCTCATGTCTATGACTCTGTTCCTCTTACGTTTGTTCATTTGTTTTGTTTTTTAGATTCCACATACAAGTGAAATCATATGGTATTTGTCTTTCTCTGTCTGATTTATTTCACTTAGCATAATACCCTCTAGGTCCATCTACGCTGTCGCAAATGGCAAGATTGCAAATGGCAAGATTTCATGGTTTTATATGGCTCAGTAATATTCCACTGTATGTATCTTCTTTATCCATCCATCTATCAATGGACACTTACATTGCTTCAATTATCTTGGCTATTGTAAACAATGCTGCAATGAACATAGGGGTGCATATATATTTTTGAATTAGGATTTTCATATTCTTTGGATAAATATCCAGAAGGGGGTTAGCTAGATCATATGGTCATTCAGTTGCAGCTGGAACTCAGCTCATGGTGGTTTACACCAACTCTCCTGAGAACCAATCTCCTAGAAAAAGTACAGCTCAACTGGAATTAGACTTTATTTCTGTCATTTCCTTTGCCTGGAACAATAGTGTAACTAATTTATTTTTTGTTAGTAGTACGCTATTTCTTTATTGGCTTATTAAGAGACGTTATTGGCTTGTGAAATCATAATTCCCACATTGAATCTGTAACCAAGCAGGACCCTATGGGCCCTTGCCAGGACAGACCCCTCCCCAATATCCTCTGTTTTAGCTCCTCTCCGAAGTACCCAGGTAACTGTCTTATGCACATTTCCCGACTTGTTTAACAGATGCTAAAACCCCACCAAATGGAAGACATTAACTACTTGATGACTATGACCTTGGGCACATCACCCCCAGACCTACTGGAGCCTGAGGATTGATAATGTTAACTCCTGTGATACCACCCTGTTGCCTCACCATCAACCAATCAGAGAATTGTGCATGAGCTGATCACACACCCTGCAACTCCCCTCCCTCCCTTAAAAAGCATTTCCTGAATCCCATCAGGGAGTTTTGAGCTGCCCTGGACTCCTTCTGGCACCTTACAAGAAACACCGCACTTCCCTTCACCACAACCCAGTGTCAGTAGATAGGCTTTACTGCACATGGGTGAGCAGACCCAAGTTTGGTTTGGTTACAAACCTGTTTTTTTTGTTTTGTTTTGTTTTGAATTTTATTTTATTTATTTTTTTATACAGCAGGTTCTTATTAGTTATCTATTTTATACATATTAGTGTATATATGTCAATCCCAATCTCCCAATAAACCGTTTTGGCAAAGATAATCTCAGTCTCTGAGCATAATATGCTGCCCTACAAAACAAAATGCTCTTCAACTTTATTGAATAATGCCAAACGCTGTCACAAATGATTGATATTTCTACCAGCAATGTTTATAAAAGGTTTTATTTTTCTACATCTTCATTGACACTTGACAGTAATAGACATTTTAACTTTTGCCAGTCTGGCATTTGAACTCATTGTGGGTTACCATTTGCACTCAAGGTTGATCAAAGTTTTATTTATTTTATTGGTCATAAAGTGGTTCATCTTCTTTGAAATGTCTTTTAATATGCTTCTGCCTATTTGATCTTGTGTTATTTGACGTATTATAATCTGAATTTATTTCATGTTTGTTAATTACCATATCAATTTTTTTTTTTTTTTTTTTTTTTTGCGGTATGTGGGCCTCTCACTGCTGTGGCCTCTCCCGTTGCGGAGCACAGGCTCCGGACGCGCAGGCTCAGCGGCCATGGCTCACGGGCCCAGCCACTCCGCGGCATGTGGGATCTTCCCGGACCGGGGCACGAACCCGTGTCCCCTGCATCGGCAGGCGGACTCTCAACCACTGCCCCACCAGGGAAGCCCCATATCAATTTTTTACTAGAAAAATATTCTTTTGTTAGTTTTATGTGTCAGAAGTACCTTCTCAATCGGTGGCTTTTTTCCCCTTTTTTTGATTCTTTCCTTTTATAAAATTCTTAACTTTAAGTTAAATAAATTTACTAATGACTTTCTTTGTGGTTTGTGCTGTTCCCGTCTTTTAAAAATTCTTCTAAATTCTGAGGTCATAAAAGTACTCTACTATATGTTCTACAAATATCTCAGCTTTTCCTTTCTTATTCAAGTATGCTTCCTTCTGGAATTTCTCTTCTGCATTATATAACTTATAGATCCAACTTTATATTTTTCACATAGGTAATTAATCCCAGCACCATTTATTAGACAATCCATCCTTTACCCACTGATCAACATGCCCCCTCCACCATAAGTCAAATTTTCATATACACAGGAACCAGTTCTGAACTCTTTATTTGGATTTACTGTTCAATTTGTCTTTGTGTGAGTAAATATAGTACTACCTCATTGACTACAGGTTTTAATGTCTTGATTTATGGTAGAAAAAAGCCCCTATGTTATTCTTCATCTATTTTAGCCTATTTTAGCCCTTTACTATTCTGTAATTATTTTAGAATGAGATTTTCAAGTTCTATGAAACCTTTTGTGATTTTGATTCAAGCTGTATTAAGTCTATAGATCAACTGGGGATGAATAATAATATTCCCTTCATAAACATGGCATATCTCTACATTTATTTTGATATTTATTACTACACTTAAAGGATTTTCTATATCTTTCCACATAAAAGCTTTGTACATCTCTTGTTAGATTTCTTCTTAGGTTATCTTACATCTTTTGTTCCTATTTTAAATAGTAACTGATTTTAAATGATATTTCTATTTCTTCCTGGTGTATGAAATTAATCTTTTATGTTTATTTTGCACCTAGAAATTTTGCTAGAATCTTATTTATTATTCTAATTTTCTAAGTATAATTTTATTTTTTCGTGAGACAATCACAACACTTTTAAATGATACTATTTTTGTTTCTTTTCTTCTAACACTTAAAACCTGTATTTTTTTTCTCTTGACTTTCTTCATTATTTAGGATTTCCAGTACAATGTTGTGTGAAGATGGTAGTAAGAGCCCTTGCCTTGATCTTAAATTTAAAGGAAAGTATTTTAATATTTCATTATTATATACAATCTTTTCTTTAATATTTTCCTTAATCAAATTCTCTTGGGAGTTTCCTCTATACCTAATATCATAGGAGCTATTAGTACAGTGTATTATAAATTTTATTGTACACTTTCTTCACATATTGAGAAACTGTTTCCTCCTTAAATCTATTTATATAATAGAAATAGACTTTCTAATATTAAACCAACCTTATTTCTGGGCTAAACCTAAACTGATCACCATGAATTATCTTGTTTACACAATGCTGGATACAGTTTGCTAGTAAGTTATCCAGGATTTTTGCACCTTTGTTCATGCCTGAGATTAGCCTGTGATTTTTTTTCCTCCTGTATCTCTTTTCTGGTGTGTATCAAGGTCGTATTAACCTTATAAAAAGAGTCAGAAAGTGTTGCCTCTTTTATTATCCTCTGGAAAAGTTTGTATAAGATTGGAATGAATTGTTTTATCAATGTTTGATGGAATTTGCCTACAAAATCATTTGAACCTGAAGTTTTCTTTGTGGAAGGTTTTAAATAATTGATTTTATCTTATTGATAGTTACAGGACAACGTTTTACCTATTTGAGTCAATTTTGGTGGCTTTTCTTGAAAAAAAAGATTTTTCTAAAAATTTTTCATTACATAAATTATAAAGTTCTTTAAAACATTGTCTTTTCATCTTTTTCATCTTTATTGCATCCATACTTATATCCTCTTTTTCATTCCTGGCATTTGTGTCTTCTTCATTTTGCTAAATGGAGTTTGCCAAAGGTTTGTCATAACTTTTAAGCTTTTCAAACTACCAACTGTGGATTTCTTGGATCTTTTCCATTGTATTTTTGTTTTCTTTTCATTCATTTTGGCTCTGTATTCGTGATTTATGCTTGAGTTGGTCTACTTTTCTTTATTTTTTTAACTGAAGTACAGTTGACTTACAATGCTTCAGATGTACAGCAAAGTGATTCAGTTTTTTATATATACACATATACATGTATATACATATATATATGACCTGTAATGGAAAAGATTCTGGAAAAGAATATATATACGTGTAAATAGGATATATATGTATATATATATTCTATATATACACATATATATAAAAGAATATATATATTCTTTTCCAGAATCTTTTCCATTATTGGTTATTACAAGATATTGAATATAGTTCCCTGTGTTATAAAGTAGGTGCTTGTTGGTTATCTATTTTATATATGGTAGTGTGTATCTGTAAATCCCAAATTCCCAATTTATCCCTCCCCCTCATCTTTCCCCTTTGATAACTGTAAGCCTGTTTTCTATATCTGTGAGTCTATTTCTGTTTTGTAAATAAGTTCATTTGTATCATTTTTTTAGATTCCACATATGGGTGATATCATATATTTGTCTTTCTCTATCTGACTTACTTCACTTATATGATAATCTCTAGGTGCGTCCATGTTGCTACAAATGGCATTATTTCATTCTTTTTTATGACTGAGTAGTATTCCATTTTATATATATATATAACTATACATATACATATACATATATATATATATATATATATATATATATATATACCACATCTTCTTTATCCATTCCTCTGTCAATGGACATTTAGGTTCCTTCCATGTCTTGGCTATTATAAATAGTGCTGTATGAACATTGGGGTGCATGTATCATTTTGAATTAGAGCTTTCTTCTTTTCTGGATATATGCCCAGGAGTGGGGTTGCTGGATCATATGGTAACTCTATTTTTAGCTTTTTAAAACCTCCATACTGTTCTCCATAGTGGCTGCACCAATTTACATTCCCACCAACAGTGTAGGAGGGTCACCTTTTCTCCACACCCTCTTGTTCTACTTTTCTTTAACTGCTTCTTTTATACATTTTCTAATTTGTTCAGTTTAATTTCCAACCTTTCCTCTTTTCTAATACAAGCATGTAAGGTAATAAATTGACCTAGAATTATTGCTTTAACATTTACTTTTTTGTTGATATAAAATTCAATAGAATAAAATTCACAAATCTTTAATCTTCATTTTGATGTTTTGACAATTGTATATGTCCATGTGATATGATTCATATTGAGATCCAGAACATGTTCATCACTCTAGAGTATTCCACGATGCTCCCTTTCATCAGTCTTCCTCCCAAAGGCACCCTATATTCTGATATCTTTCACTATAGATTAGTTTTGCCTGTTCTTGAACTTCATATAAAAAGAATATTATAGTATATATTCTCTTGTGTCCATACTGTTGCACATATTCTCGTGTCCATATTGTTGCATGTAGGTTGTTCCTTTTTATTGCTGAGTAGTATTCTGCAATATGAGTATATCACAACTTGTTTATTTATTCTTCTGTTGATATATACTCAGGTTGTTTCTGGTTTAGGGTTCTTATAAATAATATTTTTTGTATAATGTCTCTATTTTTTTTCATTTTAAAGAAGGAGTTTATCATCTTGGCATTTACTGTAAGACATTTTTATATTTTCTGGACACAGTTCTTTGTCAGATATTTCCACAGTCACTGGCTTGAATTTTTATTTCTGAATGATGTATTTTAATTAGCAAAGTATTCAATTTCCAGGAAGTCTAGTTTGATTTATCTTCTTTTTGATTTAGTGTTTTTTCCAGTCCATCAAAATATCTTTGACCACCTCCAAAGACATGAATATATATACTTCTATTTTTTTCTTCTGGAAGCTTAATGATTCTAACTTTCATGTTTACGTATATGATCCATCTTAATTTGTGCAAGGAATGAGATATAAGTCAAAGTTTTAACCAGTCCATTGAAATTTTTATTTGATTACATTTAATTTCTAAAAATTTTAGTTTTTTATTTTTAATCTGCTTAATGAGTTTCATAATATCTTCATTAGTATTTTTGATATACTTGTTTTTCAAAGGTTAGTTTTTCTTCTGTGGCTATTAATTCCAATAACTGAATTATTTGAAGTCTCATTCTTGTCATTTGCTTCTTCTAGCGTTTACTCTTTGGCTTTAAGGGGTATTGTGTTTTGTGATTTTTTTTTTTTTCTTTTTAAAATCTGAGCTAGACTTTTCTTTGGGGGAATTCTTGGAGCCTGGATTGAAAGTGTGTTCCTTGTTCCTATTCTTATTTCTGCCAGGTCCTCAGGAGCACTCCTAATCAAGTATCGTCCAAACTAAAGCTTTACATGAAGGTTTTTGTTCACAAATGAATAGCATGAATTTTAACTTTAAACCCACTGGGAAAAGGACTTGGGTTACAAATTTTCTTCTTTGTATACTATCATGGTTGAGATAAGAGATTATCATTCTTGTCCCCCTCAGTGGGTGACATTTTCCTTTCACTGAGGATATAGTTTTGGGGGGTCCCACATTTGGGCAAGAGTTTCCTTTTAGATTTCCCAATGTGTGCAGGCTAGTCTTTACATTCTTCTTCCCAACATTTTTAAGATTATAAAAGGAGTCTTCAGGGTCATTATTAATTAATAGTTGCCCCAAGATAACCAGCTATTTTGTGCTTGCTTAACTTTCTGGATTCCAGGTTATATTCTGTTTTTAGCATCTGAATATTTTTTCTTACTTTCTTGTTAGTTTGATAGCACATTTAAAATATAGCTAATATTTTTCAATGTCTTATTTTACTTTGAAGTAAAAAGTTCGTTGAGGATTTCTACTCCACTATACTGTCAGAAATTGAAAACCTGTATTTTCTTTCAAACTGTTTACAGTCTCATCAGCTATCAATGATGCCATTCATATAGTTGGCAACAACAAGAGTAAAAGACAAAATTAGAGGTATACTGCACTGATTAATAGTTCACTAATTTTGATCTAAATATCTTAACTTCTAATTATCATGAAGAGTATTTTTTAAAATAAAGGATCATTTTCTGCAGTCAGTATATCCAAAGATAATTCAAAAATGGCAAATGTACCAGCTGACTAAGCAGGAGGGAAACCAAGTCAAACAAGCGGAAGAACCAGACAATAATCATACTGGTGCATACTTGCTGAATGACAGTCTGAGTACATGAAGTATCACTGTGGACCAGAGCGCCCAGAGAGTTCTGTTGATTAAAATCTTTAACACTGCATTTGATGCTTAAAGTAGCATAGAAATGAACAGAGACCCTTTAATATTTTAAGGCCATGGCCTCTTACCAACCTCAACGCAAGGATTTGTTAGAAAGCCACTGCATTTGTAAACTTAATGCCCACTACCAGAAAAGAAATGGAATCAAATATCCTCTAGAAATAAGCAAAAACTTGGTCAGTTTAGGATTATAGATTGGTGGCAGGGATGTCTCAAAGGAAGAACTTTGGTAGAACTAATGCTTCAGAATATCTCACTGGAACAAGCCATTGACAATCAAATGGTTCAAACATTTTAAATTAGCCCACTTAAATTTATTTAAAAAGTATTATCGAGTTCTCACCAGTTCTCATGTGGTAGCAATAATGTCAACACTGCCTGCAGACTTCTCTTCATCTTTCTTTTTTTTTTTACCTGAATCCTGTTGAATAGTATGTGTTTTCCAGAATTCAGTGACTTAGAACATTCTATTTCAACTAAATGATCATAAAACAGAAATATAAACATACTTAGCCACACATTTTTACCTTTCTTTTAGTAAAACCTCTAAGCAAATATATTTTCTTTATACTTACTACTTAATCTTTTCTATTTTCCTCCCTCAACTTAATAAATTATCTTTCTCATCAATACTATTCACATTTAGCTCACTTTTGAACTCTGTTTTGTAGACTGCCTTTTTGGTGCATATTTCTCTTTGGAAAGTTCTGCTTCTTGATGTTTTAATGGGGGTAGTATTGTGTAATGGGCAGGTCCCTCTCCCACTTGGGTGTGATGTCCTATCCAAGAAAGGTCTATGAATGAACAGCTTATAAATTCTGCTTTAGACCTCAGGAAAAACACTGAAAAGACACTCTATTCCTTTGATCTATGTTCTGCTGACCTTCTGAATGCTAGGACCACTAGGACCAAGATTAGGAGGTAAGCCTAAAGGAAATGTGCCGAAGAGATCTTTCATATCAAGCAGGAAGAAACACTCTTGGTTCACATATACATCTTCTCAATTCACCAGGACCAGGGGAGTCTTCTCGGTCTTGAGTCAAAGCCCTGTAGCAATATGTCTCCACTAGGGGACTAGGAAAGTGGAAGGGAGAAGGGCACTCCCCATGCATCCACTCCCCTCCAACTCCAGAGATTCTGACTATGTAAAGCATTCTGGCGAATAAAGGTGAAAGAAGAAACACAAATGAATAATAACTTTTCCCAAAGCCTCCTTTTTACATCCCATGTGAACCTGAAAAGGAGGTAGAAGACTGACTGAGAATTTGTAGCTCCAAGGTCCAAGCCATCTCTCATTCCTTCATACACAGGCTGTGTATGAAAAGATGATTCATGGCAAGAAAAAAAAACAAATAAAATTATCTTCACTGAGTTATTACACACATAAGCAGTTACTCAATACATATTTTAATTCACAGTTTTGCATTTATTCTTGCTTACATAGAGTACATTGGGTGACTCAGACAATTAATATTCTAATTTTAAATGTTTTCTTAATGTGTTGCATCAAAAAACAAAGAAGACACATCTTACTGTGCTCTAAGATGGTCTCAAAAGAAACTATCCTCAATTCTTTCTAATCTTCAACCAGCTCACTGTTTACAATCAATTAACTTTTAACTCCCATGAAACAGTTAGCACCAAGATCACTTTCAGAGATATACACATCACACTCAGGCAATCCTCATTGCTCCCTTTGTGCTATACCTCATTTCACTAACAGGACAGAAGTTTGGGGAGTTGCCACATTCCAACAGGAACCTGACCAGGGTTAATGAGGCTTTTTCACGGTAGCCCAAATTCCACTGTACCACTGGACCTCATCATCATGCTGAGAAGCCAACACTAATTATAACCATGCTGCTATCCTTGAAACTGCAATATAAAGAATCAAGACTGAGCACAGGACAGCTATCAGTGGACTCAAGTGCCACCTATAGGCTATATCTCTATTTAGTTCTTTTCCTAGGACAAAATTAAAGGCAATATACCAAGAGAGGTGGTAAATCACACGGCTCACCAGAAACTAAAGCTGATTCTTAGGCTTGGGCTCTCCTATAGTTTAACTTTAATTCAGTGGTCCATAATTACTCCACAAAGGGCATAATTTAAAATATAACAGAGACCAAAGTTTTTATATTATTATCAGAGGAAGTGAATTATTTATTTACTCTATAGTATTGTGGTGATATTACAAGCTGGTATGTTTAAAAGATGATAAAATATTAAGAAGCTAGTATATTGGCGTTAGACTATTTCCTTCTTGTGCTTTTTAACTTGCTTAGATCATTAACATTTGATGGTTAATATAAAGTATCTTATTACAGTATGTCTACATAGTAGTCAATGAGGTGCTTAGAGAGCATTAGAGAAAATTTGTCTGTATAATAATTACCTAAAATTATCATACTCATTAAGTACCTACTTTGAAATGGGCACTGTGATAATAAAAAAAATCTATGCTGGGAGCCTTGCATTATGCAGTTTGGCTATCTAACTGAATTGAAATTACTTGCATTATAAAATTTGCCT
The DNA here is from genome assembly GCF_005190385.1 of Monodon monoceros. NCBI lineage: Eukaryota > Metazoa > Chordata > Mammalia > Artiodactyla > Monodontidae > Monodon > Monodon monoceros. The sequence goes on along the minus strand of NW_021703768.1, from coordinate 99,033,865 downwards.
ACATTAATTGAAATTAAATGATTAAAATTAAATAACTAAGAAATATTTGCTTAGCTTCTACTATATCCTGAACACTGAGCTAGTTAGGAGCAAAACAAGGAAATGAAAAGGATTTTTCCCTATTATCAGATTGTTAGCAATATAATTGGGGAGAGGAAACATATACAGATGAAAATGTAAAGGAAAGTTTCAGGGAGTAGGTGTTATAAGAATTGAAAAACATAAGAGATAGAAGAACTAGGAATTTAACTGAGCCTAGAATGAATAAATTGAAGTGGAGAATAGCGGAAAATGGAAAAAGAGGTATGGTAGTATGAATGCATAAGGTATATGTTCTCAAAAAATATTTATGGTCAAAACCATATTTCTTTAACATCTGCTCTGTGATAGAACTTCTATACACTTCTTCAGTTCTCATAATAACACTGTGAGTTGGCTACTATTATTATCCTTATTTTATAGATGAGGATATTGAGGTTGAGAGAGGTTGAGTAATTTGATCAAAGTCATTGAACTAAGTAGTAAAATCGGGATTCAAACCCAACACTTTATCATTCCAAAGTGGCTATTCTGAACCACTATGGCAGTAATAAATAAACCATCTATCTTTAAAGGATACAGTGTATGGCATGAAATAAATTTAGGAAGTATAACATCCAGGAGACAGATGGCATATTCAAATTGGGTTGCTGAAGTTGAGTTTGATGCAGAGAATATTTACAAAGGTGTGTACAAGGTGTAGAGAAGCCACAAGAATAAGACAGGATCCCAGCACTTGCAAAACTATTCCCACCCTTCAGCCTGAAAGGTGGAGTGGAGAGTGGTAGTTACCAAACCCCAAAAGAACAGAGACTTGTGGAGAGGGATGCCAGATAAGATGCATGGCTTTTAGTAGAAAGGAGGAATCTGGGGGAATAAATTCCCTGACTTCATTCTCCTTCCTTCCCATTTCCTACCAGGGTTCCCATTTCCTACCAGGGTTCCCATTGATGTAGTTCATGCAGATCAGCCGCCAGGGCCACAGATAGTTGAAGAGGGGTGGAGAATGGATCTGGAGAAGCAAATGGAAGAGAGAAGGCACAAGAATGTTCTGTGAGGTTCTTGAGTGTTAGGCTAAATTATTTAGACTTTGTTCTGTTGAGGATAAAGGATCAATAAATGTCCAGGGGTGAGGGAATTGCATATGAAAGAACTGCTCTGTGAACACTACCTTTTCATTAATGTGGATAGAATGAAAAGCTGGCAGCAAGAACACTTCTCAGAAAAGCCTTTGCAGAAAGTTCTGGTAGGAGACTTTATAAGCTTAAGAGTGAGTAGTGCTCACACAAGAGAAAGGAAGAGGCTTAGTGAGCTATGATATTTAAAAGGAATGGACCTCCAGTCGCACAGATCATATGGTCCATTGATGAGAGAGTCTCCCCTCTGTTTTCTATTTTGTCCCTTGTTGGATTTATTTTAATGGATTCCTGCCTTTTGGTCCATCAGCAAAGCCCTTGGGTAACTGATGTCATTCATTACAAGAGTAATATATGCTGAAGGGTTAAGACAGTAGATCTCAGCAGTGATGACCTTACTTGAGTTGTTCAGGGGGAGTAGGGAGAAAAATGAAAAGAAAACACATGCCAAAAGATTACAACATGCCATTGGCTATGCTCAGCAATTTTACATTTAAATTTCCCACTACAACTGGGAGTAGATATTAGTATCATTTTACAAAAAAAGAAATTTGTTGAAGTTCACATAGACAATAATAATCATTATAAATAACAACTATAATAATATGTTATACACAAGACTTTAGGGTATGTAAATGTTAATGAAATCTGAGTCTGTATCCTTGTTTTATTTTATGTTGTGACTTAGTAAACCTGATTGAAACAACCTCAGTATCACACTTTATGACTCATTTTTTTTTTTTTTTTTTAATGCTTGGCTTTTTATTTATTTATTTACATATTTTTGGCTGTGTTGGGTCTTCATTTGTGTGCGAGGGCTTTCTCTAGTTGCGGCAAGCGGGGGCCACTCTTCATCGCGGTGCGCGGGCCTCTCACTATCGCGGCCTCTCTTGTGGAGCACAGGCTCCAGACGCGCAGGCTCAGTAGTTGTGGCTCACGGGCCCAGTTGCTCCGCGGCATGTGGGATCTTCCCAGACCAGGGCTCGAACCCGTGTCCCCTGCACCAGCAGGCAGATTCTCAACCACTGCGCCACCAGGGAAGCCCCTATGACTCATTTTAAAATACATTTTTCAAAATATATTAATTTGATTTCTAAAATAATCAATTTGGTAAGGTAATATAAACAAAAGAGGTCCAAGAGATAGATAGTGTCTTTCCCACAAATGGAGTATGTCAGAGCCAGTATCAAACTTTGCATCTTGTATGTTCTTCTTTTAAATTCTTAACATTATGTCATGGTCTCTTGATTTAATACATTATGTGAATATGTGCATTTTATGCACGATGAAGTTAAAAAGGGATAAAAGCCTCAAAACCAAAGTTGTGGGTGAATACCTATAAAAGCAGCATAGTTTCATAGATATTTCCTAAATACACATAAAAAAATAAGAGACTAATGGTGGAAGTTGAAGTTAAGAGAGAGAAAGTGAAAGGTTCATTTCAGGACTATAGCTTTTACTAGTTTCCACACCTCTCACTGATGCCACCAAAGTGAAGAGATTCCTGGAATGGCAAGTAAAACAATAGAAAATTGAGTGGGCTCAAACCAAGTAATCTGAAGTGCTATTCATTCAAAGTTCCATCTTTTGGGAAGAACAACCATGTTAAGAAATGAATCGAAAGGAATAACACTTGAATAGAACACCTAAGCAATATTTTCAGCTCAAATTCAGAAAAATGCAGCCTGTGTCAGAGAAATTTTTGTTTGTAGAGATAGAAACACCATAATCCAAAGAGATCAAAGCCTGTTTAGGAGAATCTAAAAGTTGGAAGTTTTGAACTTTTCTATGTATCTAAGTAAGTTTGTCCTTTAATTGAGAGCTATCACCATTAAACAATGGCATTTTTTTCTTCGCTTTCATAAATTATCTGTGTAATTATTTTTAAATAATACATCAGAAACCAACAAAATTAAGTAATGCCTCATGTAGGTCCCTGCCTCTATTTCTAGCTGCTTAGGGATGTATCAAATTATCCTTGCTTTTTTATTCAAGAGTTCAGGGCACTCATTCCTGTGTTCAGAACATTCAGAAACAGTTAAACAAAATAAGTTATTCCTAGTAATCCAATAGTAGCTGCTAGGTGCAGCCCAGAAAGTAAAACTTCAAGCCCATACAACTGGAAGAATGACTTAGGTAGCAAAGAATGGTTAGGTAACAAATGATACTAAAAAGCAATTGCCAGGAAAGCAAATTAATATTAATTCTCAGCAATTCAAAGTTGACAGCTTTTCCTCTAAGAAACAGAAGCACCAGGAGAGAAAGGGAGTTTTCCCAACACCAGAAAATAAAAGAAGTTCTCAAGGTTTTCACCAAAAAATGCAATTTCTGGCTTATGTTCTTTAAAATTCCCAGGTAATGTCCATATGGTGAGTCTATAGAGACAGAAATTCAGGCACAGAACTACACTCCCAGCCTTATCAAAGACTCTGATGTACACAGGTAACACGGAAACTGAAGAGCTGCCTAATTTCAAAGAATCCTGTGAGACTAGACAACAGACATGTCAGGAATAAGCAGTATGGACTCAATATGTATATATTACTATACATGTGACAACATTTTAAAATAAAGTTATATGTGGTATTGGATTTTAACTCAAAATGTAAAGTAAATATACTGATGAATAGATGGTTGAATAAATAAATGGGGGAAAACAGGCAAATCATCCTTACAGAATTCCAAATAATATATATAAAGATACTCCCCTGTCCAGGGAGTAGTTTAACTCTCCCTCCCCACAGATGAGCTGGACTTAGTGATTTGCTTCCAAAAGATAGGTTAAGGAACAGGAAAAACAGTAACTTTGTAGTAGAGAAATCTAGCAATCATAAAATCTAAGTATGAACACAAGGACTTCTACTTCTAGCCAAATGAAGCAATGAGGGCCAGAGCTACCCGACTGGCAGAAATCAATTAAACTGCCAGACAGAATAATTGAAACAATGGCTTTCAAAACTCAGGTAGCAAGCAAAAACTGTCAGTGATCCCAAGAGACATGAAACAAATTATGAAACACCACAGTTGCCCATCTTACTACCTATAGATAATTTACAGACCACAATACAGAGACAGTGAACCTAGGCCAAGGTTCACAGAGACCACTAGATCTCCCTGAGTTGTGGGGATAAATATGGAAGTCTGGGGAGACAAAACTGGCTAAAAATCATAGCCACAGTATCTAAGATGAGAGGACTTCACAGAGAGTATTGGAGCTCTTCAGAGGGTTACCTTAAAATCTTCAGCTATGTACTGACAAATACATACATGTGATAGATCTACCTGAGGAAAGAACCAACAAAAAAGAATTCGAGAGATAAATCTAGGGAACTCACATAGAATTTTCTGTTTCCATCCAAGAAAAAACTAATTACACTGACCAAATTAAAGGTCTATGAGAGAAAAAATAGTTTGCTTTATATCTGGATCCCACTAGCAGTCTTGATGTCAATATGTCACTTAATACATGTAAATTGTGAATAGAAAAAAAAAGCTGTTAAAGGGAATTCTCCTAGGGAATTAAAATTTTACTGTTTTACCTTATAGGTTTCAGCAATATTTGACTTTCTAAAATAAATAAGTGATATTTCCTTGCTAATTAGGAAGAGGAATCATTATAGATTGAATATAATGAAATAAAATTGAAAACAGAAAAACCTGGGAGCCTAGAATGGATTCAAGAGTTAAACAACAGGCTTTGAAAAACCACTTTCTTCCTTCAAGCATCATAATCTCATATTAAAGGGCCCTTAACTAGAGCCAGGGACACACTTGCTCAGCCATATTCAAGAGGCTAAACTATATCCAGCACAACTATCAGTTAGAAACCAAAGGTTAGAACCTGGTTCTGTGAGAGTGAAAATCAGCTTTGCCATGACAGCACTTTGGAGAAATACATCAAATTCTGGGCAAGAGGCAACTGAAGATCAGAACTCCATTATTAGTTGGAAAGCAGTGATGTAGAATACAGAGAATCCAGAATCACAGCATGGAAAACACAGAAGGTGAAGTAAATGTCTTTGGAACAAGACTCCATTCTGGCTAGAGCAGTCAGAAGCAACTTCTCTTAGAAAAAGTAGAGGTCCACCTATAAAAGTCTATGGGAATCCATTTATCCAGTGAGCTACTTTAAATGTTACACTAATCAGTAATACTATATACTATTACCAGTGTGATATTCTGAACTAAGCTGAGAATTGATGCAGCAGCGCATACTTTTCATGCCCAGATTTACTCAGAGGCATCACGTTTAAAACATCAATAAACATTACTCACTAAGAACCAGCTTCAGAAGGATGCAACAGGATAACGATTTTCTCCCATTATAAACCACATTGATAAGGAATTACCTTGTCTAGATGTACTAAATGTCATCACCTCTAGATAATTTGTATACAATAAAATGATAAAGCAAAATATTTTCATTTTTAATGGGGTACATATATTGAAAGTCTGATTGAAATATTAGTGTTTCACATATGCTAGAAATTCTGAAATCTTATTAAATCAAGGCTAACTATGCTTACAATGTCTCACCCAGTCAGGTTTAAACTAGTAATGCAGAGAGATAAAACACAAAGAACAGGAGTTCTTGTATTGGGGATTTGAAAATTAAGTCAGTAAGTTGGATATTTAAGCACATAAAAGAATAATCAATGACCTGAAAATTTCAATAACATGTATGAAGAGAAAAATAAAAGCACTCCATTGACTTTTTATCAAATATTAGAAAAATAAATATATTTGTGGGACTGATAAATGGATGAGAGTCACTTGTTTAGAAAAGCTAAAATTAAATTCCTGATAACAGAAATTGCCACTTATCATTTGGAAGTGATTCTATGTCTTCTCATGGGAAGATTGGAGACTAGACTCCCAGAGAACAGTTTGTTTCCGGGACCTAGAGATGGGAACACTGTCTGGGTGCAGTGAATCTAACGTGTCAAAATTAAAAGAAGGTGCCAATCCAAAATCATGCAAGAGAGAAATGATTCAAAAAGGCAGGAAGGGAACCCAGAAAGCCCCCTAAATCAGAGGAAACCAAAGGCAGATATGAAAGATCATGCACAGTAACAAGACTCTGAGCCCAAGCTGCTGAGAGCACATGCAAAGCGTTGAGGCACAAATGATGTGGGACAGGGGGCCTGAACAATCAGTAGAATGGTTAGGTAGGGTTCTCTCTGGATATCTACTAGTGTGTGATGAAATGTGGTGCTTTCTGTACGACAGGTATGGATGTGGGAAGTGGCTTCAGGAGGACTTACACACATTTACCAAATGCTTAAAGAGAATTCTTGGACTGTTTTTCCAGGAATCAAGGGAAAGAAGGAACTCTCCAGCTGTTATCACAACCTGGCACAGGCTAGATTTGAAATAGCACATAACATACACAGTAACAGAGAATTGTGTTCTCTGTAGAGCACAGAACCAACATTTCATATAAGATATATGGTCTGATAAGGTCTTTTAATTACTAGAGCTATTTATACCAAATTTTCTTTCTTTTTATTCTGAGGATAAATGGACATTTATTTCTAACACGCACTGATTATATGCAAATACAAGTGAGTCATGGCCCATTGCTGAAAAGCACAATTTCTGGAAGTAATGCATGCTAATTACAGTACTTATTGAAAATCACTATTTTGACAACTATAATTTTGCCACCACCTTTCCAAATCCTAAACTGAAAAGTATCTTGTAGCAAACATATTTTAACTAAAATATACTTTTTAAGGCTGCTAAAAATCTCTGAGGCTGAGTCCTCTTTTATGAACCATGTTGATTGATCGGGCAAACAAAATAAATCATAGTAAGGGATACCATGTGACACTTTCAAAATATTCTGTTGAATAGTGCAACTGCCCAGTAATTGTTTTATTCTTAAGATTATTACTTCCCCATGGTGCATTCAATAATTAATAACAAACTTCTATAAAACAATACCCAATTAATATTTATTGAGGGCAAACTATATACCAGGCATTGTGCTAAGCAGTTTACATGCAACTATCCATTTTCCCTTCTTTCTATCTATCTATCTATCTAATCTGCTTATATAGCTACTAGACCAACTATATAATTGTGTTCTAAATTCTACTCCTTTCAACTAACATTATGGTATGAGCAATTTGAAAAGAACCAAAAATATAAATTAGAGAAAATAATCTAGCTCTATATAAGTTAACAGACATAAATTCACTAATAAAGACAAAGCTCAAACAACTTAAAATGTTCAAATATGCCAAGCTTACTTGATGATAATTATGTGATAATAAACTATAACTCATAATCAATTTCAAAGTGAAAGGTTTGTGAAAAGACTTGTAGTAGTCATAACATTTTACAAAATACAAGTAAACGTTTCCATTGTTTATCTTCAAACAGAATGCTATAAAATAATCCTAAGGAAATGTAGGTACTTTGCATTGTTATAATTAAGGATTTATTCTAACACCAAATGGGAAAACCATTATTACTATACATAAGGAACTAATTATATAAAAATTGGGGGGGGGAAATATTTGTTGAATGGGGTATGCTCTTTAGCTATTGTTCCAAATGAAAACTCTCCAAAACTCAGTGATTTAAAACAATGAACATTAATTATTGTTTATAAATCTATGGGCCAGTGAGGGGGTTCTACTGAACTGAGCTGGACTCAGCTGATCATGGCTGGCCTTGTTTTTTATATCTGTAGGCAGCTAGTATGTTGGCTGGGAACTGGTGCTCTAGGAAGGCCTCAATCACACTTCAATTATTGGCTATAGGCTGGACAACAGGGCTGTGAGGATAATGTGTCTTTAGCATCTAGCAGGATAGCTTGGGCTTCTTCACATGGCATGGACAAAGATTCAAGAAAAAGAGCAAAACCACCAGGCCTCTTGAGGCCTCAGAACTGACACAGTATCACTTCCAATGTCTTTGGCCAAAATGAGTCACAAGGCCAGCCCAGATTCAAAAACACTCCATCTCTTGATGAGAGGAGCTTCAAGGTCACATTGCAACGGCGGTGGATCAGGGGTGGGTAAAGTATTTTGCTCTGTTTCTAATCTATTTTATCACATGGTGGATGAAAAGGAAAAGAAGGTTGTTGATTCCCCATGTGTAATGTTAATATAGATCATACAGGGGTGTATAACACAGCACTTTTCTCTGAGAACTGCCCACCCCAACTATAGAGGTATCCTGTAAATAGCAAGGACTTTTCTTCTTTGATGAAGGGAACATGGTGTTCCAGACAGAAATAATAGAATAGGGGGACATATAACTCAAGATGGGGCAATCAAATTAGTACTCAATAATTGAACTGGGTGATTTACAGACTAGTATTTGAGATTAATAGCTGAGCTCTAGATAAGGGAATCCTGTGTTGAGATTCACAAACCTGGTCTAGACTTCATCTTTCATAATATCTAATTATTAGTATTTCCTTAGATTGTGTGGAATAAACCTAGACCATTCCATTCAATTCCCTTTCTTGAACAACCATGCTTATATTGATTTATATTACCTAGAACCAAAGTAGCTTTAAAAAAAAGAAACATGGTGTTGAATAAGCTTCTTTTTATTTTTCAATCTTCTCTTTGTTTTTAAATTTTTCTCCTAAAGCAAAGCATCTTCACAGACATTAAGAGACAACAAAGACCAAGAAATACCTAGTTTTTTCATCTATTTTTAGTATCTTTTATGGGTAGTGGTTTTTTCCCCTGGACACCATAACAGAATTCACTTAAAGCACTGTATTATTAAATAATCACACATACTCCAAGAGTGAGAGCCATGAAATGGGAGAATTTTATAAATGAATGGGACCTTAGTTATTAAAGACAGGAAAATCCTAGCGATTTGCTCAAAATCACATAAGAAATTAGTGAAAGAACTGCATTATATTTCACTGATGTTTCTACTATCCTCATGAAATGAAGTGGTTTTTATAAGACATTGAAGATTCCAACTATTAATTTGGCAACTAAAAATAAACTGTGCTGTGACAACCACTCTACACTTGCATTACATGTAAAATAAACAATAATAATACCTATATATTATAGGGAGTTTTGAGAATTATAAATGAGTTAATACATATAAAACTGATAGAACAGCAATGGTTTATATAACAAGTACTCAATACATATTAATACTAAGCATTTTCACCTGTTATTTAAGTATATTATTTTTAAAAATCAACTGATTATAATTTACATAAAATAAAATTCACCATGTTAAGTAGAAATTTCAGTGAGTTTGGACAAATTTTTATACCTGCATAAACACCACCACAATCAATATAAGCTACACTTCCAACGATCCAGACTTTTATCATTGTACTTCCCAGCCAATATTTACCCCAGGAAACTATTAACTTGTTTTTTTGTCACTATAGATTAGATACCTGTTCTCTAAGTTTCAGATAAATGGAATGACACAACACTCATTTGTGTCAGACTTCTTTAACTTAGTATTGTTTTTTAGACTCATCCCTTTTTTAAATATCTTAAGTAGTTAACTCTTTCAATTGCTAACTAGTATTACATTATATGTATGATCATGCCATAATTTAAGCATTCACATATTGATATGTAAGTCCTCCAACTTTGTTCTTTTTCAAATTGTTTTAGCTATTCAAACTCCTTTCTCTTTTCATTTGAATTTTAGAATCAACTTGACATTTTAGCAAAGACAGATGTGGTGGTTTTGATTGGAATTGTGTTGAATCTATACACCAATTTAGGGATAATTGTTATCTTAACAATAGTGCATCATGAACACGGTATATCACTCAATTTATGTAGGTCTTTATAAAATTTCTCTCAGCAATGTTCTTTAGCTTTCATCATACAGGTATTGGATATGTTTAATTTGGTTTTAAGTCTTATACTTATCAGATGTTACTGTAAATGATTTGCATTTAATTTCTAATTGTTCATTGCTAGTATAAAGAAATAACGTTTTATATTGACGTTGTATATTTCAACCTTTCTACAATTACTTGTTAGCTCTAGTAATTTTGTGAATTAAGACAATTTGACTCCATTCTTTCTCATTTGTATGTCTTTTCTATAATATTCTTGCCTTATTATACCAGCTAGGATCCTAGTAAAATAATGAATCACAGTGGCATTACCCATGTTACAGTATAAGCATTCATTATCTCACCTTTAAGTATGATGGCTATTGTGAGTTCTTCATAGTGCTCCTATCAGATTGAGAAAGTTCTCTTCTGTTCCTAGTACATGAAAAATTTTTATCATAAATGTGTTGCATTTTTTGATGAAAAAGCTCCATGATGTTGGGCTTGGAAATGATTTTTTGGATATAACACTAAAGGCACAAGCAACATAAGCAAAAATAAATAAGTGGGACTACATCAAACTAAATACCTTGTACATAGCAAAAGAAACAATCAACAAAATGAAAAGACAACCTATAAAATGAGAAAAAATATTTGCAAAAACACATATCTCATAAGGTGTTAATATTCAAAATATATAAGGAACTCATACAACTCAATAGGAAAAATATAAACAATCTAATTTAAAACTTGGCAAAGGGTTGGCAAGGATGTGAAAAAAGGTAACCCTTGTGCACTGCTGGTGAGAATGTAAACTGGTTGCAGCTACTATGAAAAATAATATGGAGGTTCCTTAAAAAATTAAAAATAGAACTACCATATGATTCAGCAATTCCATTTTTGGGTATTTATCCAAGGGAAACAAAAACACTAACTCAAAAAGATATAGGCATCACAATGTTCATTGCAGCACTATTTACAATAGCGAAGACATGGAAGCAACCTAAGTGTCCATTGATGAAAGAATGGCTAAAGAAAACATGGTATGTACAGATATTCCTCAACTCACCATGGGGTTCCATCCCAATAAATCCATTGTAAGTTGAAAATACTGTAAGTCAAAATTCATTTAATACCCTTAATCTACTGAACATCATAGCTTAACCAAGCCTAGCTTAAACATGCTCAGAACACTTATGTTAGCCTTTAGTTGGGAAAAATATCTAACAAGCATATTTTATAATAAAATGTTGATTATCTCATGTATCATATTGAATATTGTACTGAAAGTGAAAAACAGAATGGTTGTGTGGGTAGTGAATGGTTGTAAGTGTATAATATTTACCCTTGTAATCGATCACAAGGCTGACTGTGAGCTACAGCTTGTCGTCCCTGCCCAGTATCATGAGAGTATCATACAACATATCACTAGTTCAGAAAAGATCAAAATTCAGATTTGAATTTTGAATACAGTTTCTACTAAACTAGTATTGCTTTTGCACTATCATAAAGTTGAAAATCAGTAAGTTGAAATAGTAACTCAGGGACCATCTGTATATACAATGGAATGCTATTCAGTCATAAAAAAAGAAGGAATTCTTACCATTTACAATAATACAGATGGACCTTGAGGCATTATGCTAAGTGATATAGGCCAGAGAGAGAAAGACCAATACCACATGAGCTCACTTATAAGTAGAATCTAAATTTTAAACAAAGAAAATTATATTCATAGATACAGAGAACAGATTGGTGGTTACCAGAGGAGGGTAGGAGGTGGGTGAAATGGGCGAAGGTGGTCAAAAGATACAAACTTTCACCTATAAAATAGTCATGGAGTTTAGTGTACAGCATGGTGACTCTAGTTAATAATACTGTAGTATATATTTGAAAGTAGCTAAGAGTAAATCTTCAAAGTTCTCATCACAAGAAAAAAAAATTGTAACTACATGTGTTGATGGATGTTAGCTAGACTTATTGTGGTGATCAGTTGCAATATATACAAATATTGAATCATTCTGTCTTACACCTGAAACTAGTATAATGTTATAAGTCAATATATCTCAACAAAAATTAATTACACCTAAAATATTTAATGTATGAAGAAATATCAGAGAAAGAAGATAAGTTAAACATTGCTTATATAATCTAAATCTAAATCAGCTGTATTTCATTATACAGAATAATGTATAAAATTCAGAATTCTCAGTAAAACTAGAATGAATCAGGATGGGGTCTTCTTATGCAAAATTCTGTTCTGTCAGGTCTATTTTCCATTGTTCTCAACCTCATTCACTTACCACATGGGCTGGGTTCTGGGAAATTTTAAACTAGGAAAGAAGAGAATTTGGCAGCTATTGCTTGCAGATGCTATACTGAACTGGAATATGTATACAACAGACTCTAACACAGGGATTAGGGGCTCCTACCCTCTATGCAGTCAAAAAATCTACATATAACTTTACAGTTGACCCTCTGTATCAGAGAATTCAACCAATCTTGAATAGCATAGTACTGTGGGACTGTCTTTACTGAAAATACATCCATATATAAGTGGACCCACACAGTTCAAAGCCTTGTTGCTCAAGGGTCAACCGAGGTTGCTTCTCTGTAAACTAAAATAACTGGGAGAGAATTCCCTGGTAAAGGCCACCATGAAAGTTATCATAAAGTTGACATATTTGGTTTCTGAACTTCTTTCCAAATCTGACATTCCCATTTCTTTGATTCGGCTCTGAAAATAGGTAAGTGGAACTATATCAAGGAATCAAGAAGAAATAGTGAAAGACAAAAAACACACACAGAATAATTCCTACTTGCTCACTGGTATAACCAATGTGTTAACTAGGTAGGCTAATTTGAGAAGATGCTATGCCAATATAGAGTATTCTAGACAACACATTTTAATTTTATCTAATTGAAATGTGCCTTTAGTTACCAAATAAATTTTTTAGTCATTCTGAACTACACTTAATTTATAAAAATTATTTATGAAGTACCAATACTTTACAAGACTCCTCTAATTATAAATAAAAGTAATATATCAAAGAAATCTGCTTCAAGTTTAGAGAAATCTTTACAATTTAATTACAGAATATTTAATGCTGATTAATACAACACTAAAAAGTAATTTCATAAGAGGTTGTATGCAGAAATATGTAATTAAATTAGAGATAGAGAAAATATTTCAGAAAGTTAAATCATATATTAACCTATGGAATGGAGGAGAACAGTATTACAGTGAATAATGGTAAAACCACATTTTTATAGCTAATTAATTCATTTACTGCCCCTCACCTTTCTTTTTAATGCATAAAATTAAATTTTAAAATAATGTAAAAGAAAAGTCAAATACAGATCTGTTATTTTTAATGAGACCTACATGTGCATTTGGTTAAGCAATAAATTCAATTTCCATACTACTGTCTGTAAAATCTTTTATTAGGGCAAGGTCAAAAACAGGGAATTTGGAAATAAGATTCCCCAAATTGTTTCAGTGCTGAATGATATCACTGTTGGACAAATTTGATCCAATTTGCAAGATTAAAGTTGTCTTGACTGATCAAGACGTAAGCCCCTTTTTGTTCAATATTGATGATAGGCTATTCTAAAAACAATAGAGAAGTTATGATCTTTTTTAAAATCAGGTTTTTTTTCAAGTTATTAAAAACAGCTCTTCATCTTCAATGGGTGAATTTAATATTTCAACAAGCAATATTTAAAAAGCTTAAGTAATGAATAAATTTCACATTAAGTTTCTTTGCAATAATTACTGAAAATGCTACAAACACCACTATGATGTAAAGCTCATTTTTTATGTTTTATGGTACTGAAAAATAGCAGCTAATGACTTATATTGATGAAAAATAATTTTGGACAGAAGACTGTTTTTTATATAGACTGGTTTTTAAAACTCTCCCACATCCTCATCCAAAATATATGCACAGAAATTCACAATGATCAATAAGTCTTTTAGTTTCAATGCTGCGGTATTAGATTAGTTTAGTCTTGTGTGAGGTCAATTTCCTTTCCAAACATTTTCAATTAATGTCTATGTACTTCGATAAATATAGAACTCTGGAGAAATATTTAGATAAATTAAATTTGCAGAGACCTGACTAAAATCACAAGCCACTCCTACCAACATAATCACTTCCACAATGACCTGGAAACTGGTTCCATATTTCAGCATATAGCCCTTGAACCTTTCATAACCATGTGTGGCATATTCCAAAATGTCTAAACTCAGCCTAATCTGACACAGTGTTGTGATACTCAAGAGCTGAAACACTTGAACAAAACATATATGCCAGTAAGCAAAGTTAAACCAAGTAAAGCGTTCATAGAAACAAGGGTTATCTAGTTAACTACTTCCACCTGGGATTGTAAGAGGGAAAAATAAGAAAATATGAATCCAGGATATTACTATTCCATTCCACTTTTTAATAAAATGTTCATCAGATAGCACAACTTCCTCTGGCATTTTGAAAAATAGGTCTATTAACAGCAACATGTGAATTTTTCCTCCTCCCGATGAATATTTTGAAAAGTTTTGTCATTACACTAATGGAAAATACCTTTCAATAATCAGAGAAAAAATGGCTTTTGCAATGACGAATTGCTTAAAGCAAAACTAAAGTGTTTGTATATTATTTCTTAAACCTGACAAATATTGGGCAACTTGAATATGTCAATACAAAGTACATCCTCTAATTTTAAATTTTATTTTATGGCTAGAAGGAGGAAGTTTTAGATGAAATAATGCCACTGTAACAATGAGACTACCAATTTGATAAAAGTACAATTTGGCCGGGGTTTAAGTTTAAGTACAAGCTTTTTATAAGCACCAGTTTTGAGAGTATAAATATGTGTAATTTACATTAAATTGATTCACAACTGTGTATATGTTGATCATGTGCCAAATTCCTAAAAATAGCTAAAATTTATTTTATTTGTAATCTATCCACAGATCTTACAAATTGAATTATTATATAAGTATTAATTTTCAGTGTTTTTGAAAGCACGACAAAAGTAGCATTTTTATTTAGGTACTAATTAACCAGAAAAAAAAGTTAGATGTTTTCAAAAGCCACTTCATCAAAATAAAATATTGATGTTACCTTGCTACCAAGAGTCAATTTGTATTGTCTCAAATGGCTTTTCCTTTCCTAAGCAATTCTCCTTTTCCTACCTCTTAGAAATCATTCAATGAATAAAAGGACAATGTTGCAAATATACATATTGTTATTATTTTTTAAATTTCCCTTGGGTATTATCTTAACCATCTTACTGAAGAACTACAGAAACAATAGATAATAGTTCTCTAATGACAATAACTTATTTACTTCTAGTTTCCATAAGCCTACTTATTACTGGACTGAAAGTTGGTATAGGGTGATATAAGAATTACCAATTTCCACAATTTTCCTAGTGATAAGAATGCTAATAAGCTAACTTTTACTATTCAACTTAAAGAGCAATATTATTTCTCTACATCTAAAGGAAAATGTACAAGATATGTTAATTGTGCTTTTTCATTTTCGTGGTGTTGGAAGACTTATTATCAGTAAGTCATGATGACAAGGACTGAGAATAGATTCTGCCTTTAAGATCTTCAAAAGCTACTAGGGAACTTAAATAAGTACACAGACAAATAAATTATAAAGCAAAATAAGAAATGAGAGACATGAGTACGTACTACAGAAATTCAGATATGAAAAATGCTTTCTGTCTGAGGGGAAAGGAAGGGAAAATCAGGAGACCCTTATCGCAGATATCAGTTTGCAGATAGCCTTAGTACAAGGAAAGAAGGGAAGAATCTAAAAATTAAAGTTAAAGATAGCCAAGTATATACCGAAAAAAAACAGAAAGAAAACTTCATTGGTATACATTCAAGTTATTTAAAAGTTTTTTATGGCCTTTTTTGTGTTTAGGAAACCACAATTTAAAATGCCCATTTTCACCTTACTCAATAAGGACCAAAAAACATATTTTTTCACTTATTTATCTCTTACAAAGCTATACCTTGCATATAGTAGTTGCTCAATAAATAATTGCTAAACTAATGAAATACCTACAGTGAACATACTTCATGGAATACTTATTTAATGGCATAAATAAAGGGTATAATCTGTACCAAGAAACTGGATACTTCTATCATAGACATCAGTTTTTCTATGCTAGGCAAATAAATTAGTTGTCAAATGCTTTATAATACTGTATTCCTAGTTTTTCAACATATAAAAATTCCATGGATTTATTAAGCAAACTGGATGTTCAATAGCTCAGGCATTGTACATTTTATGTTGCACAGTGTTTTATAAAGTGTCAACTTTGTTCCAAGCAGGTAAATAGACAACTAAGCTCATTTTAAAACAGACTTCCATGTCTCTGTGTGCAACATGTGTCACAAATGAAGAAGAGTTGTGGGTATGAGAAGTAAAAGAATGTTAACATTAAAACATAAAGAGCAGTAGCAATCAGTTCAAGAGCTGTAAGAGAGATTATAAGAAATTTAACCTTAATCACATTTATTAATCCCATAAAAAATAAAGTCTACCAAATCATCCCTTAAGACAGTCTCTGTACTATTTCTCAACAAGAGTAAATAAAACTTTCATGGTGGATGCTATTTTTATTTTGAAACATTTGTAATTTCCCACTTGTTCAATACTTCAAGCACAACAAATGGGATACCCATTATTAATCTAAATAATAAGAAAAGAACTATAATATTTTACTAACAGTAAACTTTCGTATGAAATACCCCATTTAAATGGCATGTCCTTTTTCATTTTTATTATTTAAATCACATTTTTTCCCTTAAACTTTAGAATTATTTGAGAGGTTACAGTTAAGAAGAATAACCATTTCTGTATTTTCCTCCAGGATCAAATGACTCAAACAGACTTCCTTTTCAGGGAGAATTGAAGACTAGGTAACATAACTGAGTCTGCCACTGAAACAAATGTTTTAATGTAGGCTAAAACATTAAAAACATTATTTAAAATATATTAATAACTGGGGAAAAAAAAGAAGTTTGAAAGGTTTCACCATTTTCCCCACTCCTCCCCAAATAAACCTGACTATGAACGGGAAACAAGAACACTGAATGCAAATATTCCACAGGGGCATTTGTCATACATGGTTGGCCTTGAAACCTGGTTATCAATGACATAATGTTCAGGGGATCCAAGATAAAAAGTAGGCCCTGCCCAAGATGTAGATGTCTAATTCAAGAGAGGATCTTATCATTAATTTATCCAACAAAGAATTACTGACTGACTTCTCTTTGGCATCCCTCTATGCTCTGAAAATATAGCCGTAAGAAACATAATCAAAACCCCCTCCAACAAGGAGATTGTATCAATACAGATAAGTCTAATATGTTTTAAAATATATTTTAAAATATTAAGTGTAAAATATTCAAACATAAAAAATAAGAAAATAATTTAAATATTAAGAATAAAAGGCAGAACTGACACTGTAAATAAGAAGCTATTAAAAATGACCAAATAGAACTTATAAAAATAAAAAATATATTAAATGAAAATTTTTAATTGATGGCTGAATTAAATAGTTGATTATACATTATATGTATATACATAATGCTGTCTCTATATATCACCATTTTTGTGTGTTGTGTGTATAATGTACAAAGAAATGAAGATATAAAAAATAATTTAAGAATAATGTAGAACAGAGAAAAAAGGTTCTAGAACATAAGAGTTCAAGAATGAGATAAAAACTAGAATGTAAAAAGATAATTTTTGAAAACAAAAATACTGAGATTTTTCCAAAACTTTTGAAGGATACTATACTGCTGATTCAGGACACCCAGTGAATCTGGAGCAGAATAAACAAAAACAAATCCATACTATTACTTAACATAGTGAAAAACCTCAGAGCACCAAAGACAAAGAGAAGAATTTAAGAACAGTGAGGAAAAAAATTTTGAAAAGACGGATTCCCTACATAGGAATAACAACAAGAGTAAAAGCTGGCTTCTCAATACCAGGAATGAAACCCAGATAATAAATAAATATGCTATGGGAAAATAACCGTCAACATAGAATTAATTATATTCCCAGAGAAAATAACTTCCAAGCACTAGGGTAAAATATAGGCATTTTTTGAACACACAAAAACTTAAGAGTTTGCCATTAATAGAACCAAGAAATTCTAAAATTTTCAAGCAGAAGGAAAGTAATCCAAAATGGACATCTGAAATGCATGAAGGAGTACTGAAAACAAGATAAATTTGTAGATTAATCTAAACAAACATTGACCATATAAAACAAATAATGTTGTCATGTGGGATGAAAAACAAATGGGATAGAAATAAAAGTCGCATGTGAAAGGAGAGAAGTGTGATAACTTTCTAAGTGTGTTAACCTCTAAGATCTTCAAATTAAGGAAGAGTGTAAAACTGCTAGTTGCCTTTTGATTTTGAAATATTAAGTATAGTGTTAAAATGTCTAGGATAGCTATAAATAAAAAGCACAGGCAGTATATAGCTTCTAAGTAAAAAGAGGTTTAAAAAGATAAGAAAAAAAACAAAATTAAGTAAAAAAAATATAGAAAAGCAAAGAAAACATACAAAAAGTGGAATGAATAGAAAGCATGAAATAAGACAGAAGAAACAAATCCAAAATAAAAGTGACAACAATAAATGTAAATGGAGAAAATGTTCCATTTATAGAAAAACTTATCAGACTGAAGTAAAAAAAAAATACAACTATTGTCATTCATTTAAAACATAATGATAAAGAAAGAAAAATAAAAAATATATATCAAGCAAATGTTAATCAAATAAACTTTGTGTGCTTTTATCAATATCAGAAAATATAGACTTTATGGCAAAAAAACATTTCTAGAGATGATGTAGATGAGGAAGATTTAGCATTTCTAGACTTGGATGCATCCAAGGTAGCTGCAAAATATATGAAGCAAACTGACAGAAATTTTAAATAAGGAATTGAAAAATCACCCATTATGATTATATTTTCATACACATTTCTCTTTAATTTATAAACCAAGCAAAACAATAAAAATCAGTAAGTGAGAGAACAAAACATAATTTACAAATTTGAACTAATGGCACACAATAAATGAAAAATACACATTCTTTTCAAGGATGCC
This sequence comes from Monodon monoceros, assembly GCF_005190385.1. NCBI lineage: Eukaryota > Metazoa > Chordata > Mammalia > Artiodactyla > Monodontidae > Monodon > Monodon monoceros. The sequence goes on along the minus strand of NW_021703768.1, from coordinate 99,014,755 downwards.
TAGAACGTTATAAAAATTGACCACTGGGTAATGCAGCAAGTCTCAAGAAACTGGAAAGATTTATGTTATAAAGACAAGCTTTATTTCCACCTGTTTATAAGAAAGTTAATTTTAAAATCATATAAATCAAAGATAACACTCTTCTAAAATTTTATGAATCATAGAAAAATAATTTAAAATAGCAGATATTTTACCACTGAGTTTTAATGAAAGTACTACATAAAAAAATTTATAGGATGCAGCTGTCATGGAGATGCACAAAAATGTACAGTTTCAAACACATATTAGGAAAGAAGAGACTGAAAATTACACATTAGGCACCCACTTTAGGAGATTAACAGATAACTAACAAAGAAAGCCCAAAGAGAATAAGAAGAAATTAAATGATAAGTGTAAGAGGAAAACCTAACAAAAAACAATATATATAATAGAAAAGATAAATAAAATGAATAACTGATTCTTTGAAATCTATAATAAATTTGACAAACTTCTGTCAAAATGTACCATAATGAAAAGGAAATAAGGCACAAATAAACATTAGGAATGAAAAAGAAAAATCCACATAATTATGAATGCAGCAGATACTAAACAGATAATAAAAGAATATTATGACTACTTTATCTCCATAAGCATTAAAATGTAGATGAAACTGACAAGTTGCTGGAAAAGTTTCTTTTTTTCAAAATTTACTCAAAAATAAATAGAAAACACCAAAATCCTATAAACATTAAGGAAAATGAACTAATCATTTAGTTCATTAGATAACTCTCATGTTCCTATAAATGCTCTACTTGACCAGAAATGCAGTGTATTAAGTCAGCCAGTCCCCAAACGTCAAGCCAACACTGGGCCTTCCCACCCTAAACAGGACTGACTCTGTGGCCCAGCCAATCAGATATTTTCTTCCACCTCATTTTGCAATTCTCTAGAAGGAGTCAGTCTGTTTCATGAAGTGGTAAATGTTTGTATCACCTAATTTGTTTTCTTTAACCATTTTTTTTTTATCAAGAAAAGCCTTGAAAACCAAAAAAAGAATGACAGAGAATGGATGATATGAACAATGACTGACTACTCATCAAAAAATAATGAGGGACCAAAGACAATGGAATAATACCTTTATAGTACTGGAAGAAATAAAAACTGTCAACCCAGAACTTTATCCTTTAATGAGGATAAAATGAAGACATTTAAAACAATTCATCACCAGCAGACCTGTACTATAAGAAATGATAAAGAAATTCCTTAAAAGAAAAAGTAAACTTCAAGGAGAAAAATATTACTAAAATTTAAGAAGGAAATTTCTCAGTACATAATATTAGTTCTTAATAGTAACATTCCTAAATATATATATGCACCTAAATGAGCTTCAAAATACTCAAAGCAATACCTGTCAAAACTAAAGGAAGAAACAGACAAATCCATAATCATAGTTACATTTTTTAACACCTATCTCTTTGCAATTGATAAAAGAACTAAACAAAATAAATCAATACAGATATAGAAGATGTGAACACTCGCAACCAACTGCAATATGTTTTCAAGAAACAGAACAGGTTGTACAATGAGAAGGACATTATCAAATAAGTATTTTAAAGAAAATGCCCAGGGCTTCCCCGGTGGCGCAGTGGTTGAGTCCGCCTGCCGATGCAGGGGACACAGGTTTGTGTCCCGGTCCAGGAAGATCCCACATGCCACAGAGCGGCTGGGCCCGTGAGCCATGGCCGCTGAGCCTGCGCGTCCGGAGCCTGTGCTCCACAACGGGAGAGGCCACAGCAGTGAGAGGCCCAGGTACCACAAAAAAAAAAAAAAAAGAAGAAAATGCCCAGAATTTAAAAACATGAGTTTCTAAATTGATAAGGCCTATCATTTGTCCAACATAATGGGTGCAAAAACATCCACACAAGTCATGTCATCATGAAACTTCAAAACCCTGCAAAGGCATGTGTCCAAAAGTTCTCAGAGACAAAGCAAAGAGCAAATAAAACCAAAACAAACATTGCATCAGGAATCTATTTAAATGCACAGTTTCAGACATAATGGAGTAACTAGTATTGGATTTAACCATCTTGCTATAAACAATGTAAAATTAAACAAAATATATGAAGTCACTCTTTTCAGGGTTTGAGCAATAGTCATATAAATCAATAATCCTTGAGAGAAGGGAAAAACGTAAGGTAAATCACATTCTCCCCAGGGGCACTTTCCATACATGCTACAGAGAAGTGGAGCCTAAACAGAGCAGGGATCTTACTGGGAAAAAAGATTGGAGCTCATTGTTGCTGCAACAAATTACCATAAACTCAGTGGCTTAGAACAATACCCATTTATTATGTCATAGTTTCCACGGATCAGAAATCTGGGAACAGTGTGGATCTTAGCCAATTCTCTGCTTAGGATATCACAAGGCCAAAATCAAGATACTGACAAGAGCAGGGTTCTTTTCTACAGACACTCGAAAGAATGACCCTCCAAGCTCATTTAGGTTGTTGGTAGAAATGAGTTTCTTAAAGTTAAAGAACTAAGGTTCCTATTTCCTTGATGGCTGTCAGCCAGGAGCTTCTTCAAGATCCTTAAAATCATCTGCATTCCCGATCACATTGTGCCTTCCAGCTTGTCTGCAAGGGTAGGTCAAGTACCTTTCATACTCAACTCCTTCTCAAGTACCTTTCATACTCAACTCCTTCTGACTTCCCCTTCTGTCACATCTGACTAAATAGATATTTATATTATGTATAACCATCTTCAAATAAGATACTGGTGAACTATACCCCATTTTCATTGAAGAAGAAGCAAGAAATACTGGTGAAGAGAAGCTATATTATAATTAAAATAGCATAAGCATTAGCCATGGGTCTAAGGTCTGTATACTAGAAGTGCATTTGGTAGTAACAGAAAACTCATGTATACACTGTGGGCTGCAAGTAATCAAGGGATAAGCAAGAAAAACATTTAATTATCTTACCCAAGAAAAAATCCAGAGATAGACAGTTTTGCATGATGTCATCAAATACCCAGGCTCCTTCTATCTTTATGTCCTACTATCCTTTCAAGGACTTGCTTCTCCCATCATAACTGCAAAATAGCTGCTGAAGCCTCAGGAATTAAGCCTAGGTTCACTGCAAAAATAAGAGGGAAGTGGAAGACATCAGATGCATACGTTCCTTTTATCAATAAGCACTTTCCAAAACCCCCAACAAGAGTTCTGCTTACATCTCATTAATACAAAGTGTGTCGTATGCCCACTCCTAGCTGCAGTAGAGATGGAGATCAGATATTAAGCTGTATAAGACTTGCACGGAGGGAGAGAAGGGGAGAGGCAATTAGGAACATGTCATTTGTTTTTCTGCCAAATGTGTCTGCTACAGGTAGAACACTTTCATTTTTACTTTGGGTAGTTTAACATCCCAAGCCTTTATCTCCACATATGGAAAATATCGAGCTCGGGAGAAGATGGCGGAAGAGTAAGATGCGGAGATCACCTTCCACCCCACAGATACACCAGAAATACTACACGTGGAACAACTCCTACAGAACACCTACTGAACGCTGGCAGAAGACCTCAGACCTCCCAAAAGGCAAGAAACCCCCCAAGTACCTAGGTAGGGCAAAAGAATAAAAAGAGACAAAAGGATAGGGACGGGACCTGCACCAGTGGGAGGGAGCTATGAAGGAGGAAAGGTTTCCGCACACTAGGAGCCCCTTCGCGGGCGGAGACTGCGGGTGGCGGAGAGGGAAGCTTCGGAGCCGCAGAGGAGAGCACAGCAACAGGGGTGCGGGGGGCAAAGCGGGGAGATTCCCGCACAGAAGTTCAGGGCCAACCGGCACTCAACAGCCCGAGAGGCTTGTCTGCTCACCCGCCGGGGCGGGCAGGCCTGGGAGTTGAGGCTCCGGTTTCGGTCGGAGCACCGGGAGAGGACTGTGGTTGGTGGCGTGAACACAGCCTGTAGGGAGTTAGTGCGCCACGGCTGGCCGGGAGGGAGTCCGGGGAAAAGTCTGGAGCTGCCGAAGAGGCTAGAGACTTTTTCTTCCCTCTTTGTTTCCTGGTGCGCGAGGAGAGGGGATTAAGAGCGCTGCTTAAAGGAGCTCCAGAGACGGGCGCGAGCCGCGGCTAAAAGCGCGGACCCCAGAGGCGGGCGTGACACGCTAAGGCTGCTGCTGCCACCACCAAAAAGCCTGTGTGCGAGCACAGGTTACTATCCACACCTCCTTTCTGGGGAGCCAGTCCAGCCGGCCACTGCCAGGGCCCCAGAATCCAGGGACAACTTCCCCAGGAGAACGCACGGCGCGCCTCAGGCTGGTGCAACGTCACGCCGGCCTCTGCCGCCGCAGGCCCGCCCCACACTCCGTGCCCCTCCCTCCCCCCAGCCTGAGTGAGCCAGAGTCCCCGAAGCAGCTGCTCCTTTAACCCCGTCCTGTCTGAGCGAAGAAAAGACGCACTCCGGCGCCTACACGCAGAGGCGGGGCCAATTCCAAAGCTGAGCCCCTGGGAGCTGTGAGAACAAAGAGAAAGGGAAATCTCTCCCAGCAGCCTCAGAAGCAGCGGATTAAAGCTCCACAATCAACTTGATGTACCCTGCATCTGTGGAATACATGAATAGACAATGAATCATCCCAAATTGAGGAAGTGAACTTTGAGAGCAAGATTTATGATTTTTTCCCCTGTTCCTCTTTTAGTGAGTGTGTATGTGTATGCTTCTGTGTGAGATTTTGTCTGTATAGCTTTGCTTCCACCATTTGTCCCAGGGTTCTATCCTTCCTTCTTTTGTTCATGTTGTTTTTTGTTTTTTTTTTGCTTAATAATTATTTTTTATTTTAATAACTTTATTTTATTTTACTTTATCTTCTTTTTTGCTTTCTTTCTTTCTTTCCTTCCTTCCCTCCTTTAGACAACGAATCAACCCAAATTGAGGAGGTGGACTTTGAGAGCAAGATTTATGATTTTTTCCACTTTTCCTCTTTTTGTGAGTGTGTATGTATATGCTTCTGTGTGAGATTTTGTCTGTATAACTTGGCTTCCACCATTTGTCCTAGGGTTCTGTTTTTTTTTTTCTTCTTTTTTCTTAATAATTGTTTTTTTATTTTAATAACTTTATTATATTTTATCTTATTTTCTTTTACTTTATCTTCTTTCTTTTTTGCCTTCCTTCCCTCCTTCCTTCCTTCCTTCCTCCCTCCCTCCCTTCTTTCTTTCTTTCTTTCTTTCTACTTCTACTAATTCTTTCTTTCTACTTTTTCTCCCTTTTATTCTGAGCCGTGTGGATAAAAGGCTCTTGGTGCTCCAGCCAGGCGTCGGTGCTGTGCCTCTGAGGTGGGAGAGCCAACTTCAGGACACTGGTCCACAAGACACCTCCCAACTCCACATAATATCAAATGGTGAAAATCTGCCAGAGATCTCCATCTCAACACCAGCACCCAGCTTCACTCAACAACCAGCAAGCTACAGTGCTGGACACCCTATACCAAACAACTAGCGTCACAGGAACACAACCCCACCCATTAGCAGAGAGGCTGCCTAAAATCATAATAAGTCCACAGACACCTCAAAACATACCACCAGACGTGGACCTGCACACCAGAAAGACAAGATCCAGCCTCAACCACCAGAACACAGGCACTAGTCTCCTCCACCAGGAAGCCTACACAACCCACTGAACCAACCTTAGCCATTGGGGACAGACACCCAAAACAACGGGAACTACGAACCTGCAGCCTGCAAAAAGGAGACCCCAAACACAGTAAGATAAGCAAAATGAGAATTCAGAAACACACACAGCAGATGAAGGAGCAAGATAAAACCCACCAGACCTAACAAATGAAGAGGAAATAGGCAGTCTACCTGAAAAAGAATTCAGAATAATGATAGTAAAGATGATCCAAAATCTTGGAAATAGAATGTACAAAATGCAAGAAACATTTAACAAGGACCTAGAAGAACTAAAGATGAAACAAACAACAATGAACAACACAATAAGTAAAATTAAAAATACTCTAGATGGGATCAATAGCAGAATAACTGAGGCAGAAGAATGGATAAGTGACCTGGAAATAACTACTGCAGAGCAGAATAAAGAAAAAAGAATGAAAAGAACTGAGGACAGTCTCAGAGACCTCTGGGACAACATTAAACACACCAACATTCGAATTATAGGGGTCCCAGAAGAAGAAGAGAAAAAGAAAGGGACTGAGAAAATATTTGAAGAGATTATACTTGAAAACTTCCCTAATATGGGAAAGGAAATAGTTAGTCATGTCCAGGAAGCACAGAGAGTCCCATACAGGATAATTCCAAAGAGAAATACGCCAAGACACATATTAATCAAACTGTCAAAAATTAAATACAAAGAAAACATATTAAAAGCAGCAAGGGAAAAACAACAAATAACACACAACGAATCCCCATAAAGTTAACAGCTGATCTTTCAGCAGAAACTCTGCAAGCCAGAAGGGACTGGCAGGACATATTTAAAGTGATGAAGGAGAAAAACCTGCAACCAAGATTACTCTACTCAGCAAGGATCTCATTCAGATTTGATGGAGAAATTAAAACCTTTACAGACAAGCAAAAGCTGAGAGAGTTCAGCACCACCAAACCAGCTTTACAACAACTGCTAAAGGAACTTCTCTAGGCAGGAAACACAAGAGAAGGAAAAGACCTAAAATAATGAACCAAAAACAATTAAGAAAATGGGAATAGGAACTTACATATCAATAATTACCTTAAATGTAAATGGACTAAATGCTCCCACCAAAAGACACAGATTGGCTGAATGGATACAAAAACAAGACTCATATATTTGCTGTCTACAAGAGCCCCACTTCAGACCTAAAGACACATACAGACTGAAAGTAAGGGGATGGAAAAAGATATTTCATGCAAATGGAAACCAAAAGAAAGCTGTCATATCAGACAGAATAGACTTTAAAATAAAGACTATTAGAAGAGACAAAGAAGGACACTACATAATGATCAAGGGATCGATCCAAGAAGAAGATATAACAATTGTAAATATTTATGCACCCAACATAGAAGCACCTCAATACATAAAGCAAATACTAACAGCCATAAAAGGGGAAATCAGCAGTAACACATTCATAGTAGGGGACTTTAACACCCCACTTTCACCAATGGACAGATCATCCAAAATGAAAATAAATAAGGAAACACAAGCTTTAAATGATACATTAAACAAGATGGACTTAATTGATATTTATAGGACATTCCATTCAAAAACAACAAAATACACATTTTTCTCAAGTGCTCATGGAACATTCTCCAGGATAGATCATATCTTGGGTCACAAATCAAGCCTTGGTAAATTTAAGAAAATTGAAATTGTGTCAAGTATCTTTTCCGACCACAACGCTATGAGACTAGATATCAATTACAGGAAAAGATCTGTAAAAAATACAAACACATGGAGGCTAAACAATACACTACTTAATAACGACGTGATCACTGAAGAAATCAAAGAGGAAATCAAAAAATACCTAGAAACAAATGACAATGGAGACACGACGACCCAAAATCTATGGAATGCAGCAAAAGCAGTTCTAAGAGGGAAGTTTATAGCAATACAATCCTACCTTAAGAAACAGGAAACATCTCGAATAAACAACCTAACCTTGCACCTAAAGCAATTAGAGAAAGAAGAACAGAAAAAAAACAAAGTTAGCAGAAGGAAAGAAATCATAAAAATCAGATCAGAAATAAATGAGAAAGAAATGAGGGAAATGATAGCAAAGATCAATAAAACTAAAAGCTGGTTCTTTGAGAAGATAAAAAAAAATTGATAAACCATTAGCCAGACTCATCAAGAAAAAAAGGGAGACGACTCAAGTCAACAGAATTAGAAATGAAAAAGGAGAAGTAACAACTGACACTGCAGAAATACAAAAGATCATGGGAGATTACTACAAGCAACTCTATGCCAATAAAATGAACAACCTGGACAAATTCTTATAAATGCACAACCTGCCAAGACTGAATCAGGAAGAAATAGAAAATATGAACAGACCAATCACAAGCACTGAAATTGAAACTGTGATTAAAAATCTTCCAACAAACAAAAGCCCAGGACCAGATCGCTTCACAGGCGAATTCTATCAAACATTTAGAGAAGAGCTAACACCTATCCTTCTCAAACTCTTCCAAAATATAGCAGAGGGAGGAACACTCCCAAACTCATTCTACAAGGACACCATCACCCTGATACCAAAGCCAGACAAGGATGCCACAAAGAAAGAAAACTACAGGCAATATCACTGATAAACATAGATGCAAAAATCCTCAACAAAATACTAGCAAACAGAATCCAACAGCACATTAAAAAGATTATACATCATGATCAAGTGGAGCTTATTCCAGGAATGCAAGGATTCTTCAATATATGTAAATCAATCAACGTGATACACCACATTAACAAATTGAAGGAGAAAAACCATATGATCATCTCAATAGATGCAGAGAAAGCTCTTGACAAAATTCAACACCCATTTATGATAAAAACCCTGCAGAAAGTAGGCATAGAGGGAACTTTCCTCAACATAATAAAGGCCATATATGACAAACCCACAGCCAACATCGTCCTCAATGGTGAAAAACTGAAAGCATTTTGTAGTGGGATAACTGAGGACATGGAAAGGAGATGTGACTCATGAGCCCCCCCCCAACCCCAACAAACTGGGGGCTGGCGAATAAGCCAGAAATGCAAACAGTCCTGATTGCTTTGAGCCCCCCCCCGGCAAACCAGGGGCATGCGAATAAGCCAGAGTTGTGAACAGTTCTGAATGCTTCGA